>NC_090784.1:17195000-17332500 GCF_040054535.1 Antennarius striatus
TATCAGCCGTAGCCAACTGAGATAGGCTAAAGCAGACTCGTGACCCACAAGGCAGATAAGCGGTTGTAGATGAGACAAATGCGAAATGGATGGATGCAATAGTTTATACTGAGCTATTCCTCCTATATAAAATGACTACTTGGAAGCAGTAATAGAACATCATCAAAAGTCAGAGGGCCACAAATAGTAATCTTCACATGTGAAATCTTCCTGAAGACCCTGGATAAATGTCAAGAGGCCATAGACACTCAATTATAAAGCGCTTACCCACAGAACTGCCATCTGCATCATCCAGCCTTGTCTTCATTTCAAGCACTTTTTCCCCTTTGCCCCTGTGCTGCATTCGCCATTCAATTCCCACCTCCTGAGCTAATGGTATCGCCGGCTGCTTGAAGCGACAGGTGAGGACAACTTCACTTCTCAGAGGGGCAGAGACAGACTTTTTGTCAGAAAACACCAAGAATATCACTATGGAACAGACAGGTTTAACAGCAGAAGGAAAAAAAAACAGACTGATGTTAAAGAATAACTCACAAAACAAGAAGTGGAAGCAATTAACAGCAACAATGAACAAAGATAAAATGGAGATCAAACTCAGCATCTCACCCTCAGTCAGAAGAGTTCCCATTGGGCTGAGAGGCAGACCCAGTTTGTTTTGTATGAGGGCTGACTCATTCTTTTTCATCGTCAAAGTTTCCAGCACAAGTGTGGTGCTGAACTCAACACCTTCCACAGCAAGAGAAACCATGAAATAGGCTGGATCTGAGCTTTCTGAGGATTCATGAGTGAAGAAATGGCTTAATTCACACACAACCTCCTGTTCATTGCAGTCTGCGTGGAGCAACAGGTTCGCATGTGGGATCTGAGGTGATGACACTATCACAGACGGGTGAGAAGAGAAGTTTAACACATTGTTCTTACATCACACCAAATTTTAGTCTCAGAGAGGGTAGGGGGAACCTTTGGCTTCTATGAGGATGGCATCCGGATCAGGTGGTGAAGGTGGGACAAATGGAGTGATAGTTTCCAGTGCTTCCCCAGAACCCACTAAAACATCTTTGAAGATGAGGGTGGCTGGAGTCTTTGAGAGGAGAGCGCTGTGTCCCATTCCACCCACCTCTAACAAGGAGCAGGGAATCACGACATCTGCAAGCCCATTACCTGAGAGAAATGGCATGAATAAAATCTGTACAACACCATTAAGACAGATAGAGATGTATAGTTGATTAATCCCGAGGGAAATTAAAGGTACGCTATTTTCCCACAACACAAAGTAAATGATTATTAAAATTGAAATTAATTCAATATTTCCTACTTAATCACGTGACTTTTTTTTTAATCCCCATGGATCCATTTCCTACTCTGTCGTTCAACAAACACGAAACGAATGCAGACAGTTGAGCTCTTACCGTAAACGAACGCCAAGCAGCACCCGAACCAAACTAGTTCGATCATCATCATGAAGGTTTAGGTGTTCCGAGTTAAAAAAGTTTGACTTTAATGAAGCCAGGGACAGTTAAATAACTACGAGCAAACAAAAACACTTTCACTTTGGATTTCAGCAACACGTCGTGTTTCTACAACCTGAGGAATGTACGCCGTTTCTCTTTAATCTTTTAAGCCAAACAGCGATAAACGGATCTGAGTCGTCAAATCTAGCAGTAAATTAATGAGGTAACAGCAGAGACGTTCCATCGCTGTTTCTTTACGTGAAGAAGCGAAAGTAAAACTAACCAGAATGGCTCGTCCAATGAAACGTCGAGCGTCAAACGTCACCGTGGAAACAAGCCCCGCCCCCTGTCTCACCCAGGAAGAGCTCCTTCTTCAGTTTCACTCAACGAATTTGTCTGATAACAGTGCAAGCTGCAAATTCAAATGTTTAATTTTAAAGGAAATTAGTTAGTTAGTTAGTTAGTTAATTAGTTAGTTAGTTAGTTTGTTAGTTAGTAGCTTCAATATACAATAATATATTTTAAATGATTGGTTTAATAACTTCACCGCATGCGACTGGATTGTTTACAACTGAATGAAACATTCGTGATATAAATGAAACATTAATAACAAAACTAATCATTCCTAATTTCAAATTAAAGGAATGAACTTTTTTCTGGCATAATTATAGGTTTGGGTAACAATGGTAAAAAACAAAACAAAAAAACAATACAGTACTGTGTGGGCGTTCTGGTCTACTTTGGTATTTTAGCGATTAGATTAAGGTTTTAATTAGGGTTGGGAGTCTGCACAAATAATTAGATGTTTTTTTCTTTGGTCATGTTATAAATTCAGTTGTTTTCTTTTGTCATTATTTCACAATAAAAAAACGTACTTTGTGAATCATTTGCACTCTGTCTTTCTTTTATGCACACATTTTTTAAACAATTTTTCTAATTAATGAATTACAGTAAATTCAGTTTTCCTTCATTGTCCTGTTGATCCAGTCGAGATAGTTTAAGACTCTGGTATATACTCCATATGTTCCCTGTTGTCCACAGTTAACCCCCCAGCTGACAATCCCAGCAGCCCAAAAGACTCCACCATCACTTATGACGAAGGGACCTCCGCTGTCACCTTGACAGGAATCCTTCCCTCCTTCAGGGACTCCAGCACAAAACATGTTATTTGTCAGACTTGGTACTCTGTCCTTTGTGCTCTTTGCAAAAGTGATTGAAGAGTTGCATATCTCCTGCTCCACTACAGGCAGCTGCACATACTTCAGTTTATTTGTTAAAATCTGTCGTTTTCCAACATCTGAGATGCCGAAACCCGACACCAGCCTAAAAATAAATGTAGAAGAGGCATTTATTGTGAAGTCAACTGAAAATACATAAAAAATTTAAGCCTCCTGGCAAGAATTATTCAGTGCCGGAAAAATGCAAATAAAAATAACTGTGTTCACTGACATAAAAGCAGAGAAACTTACTGCAACAATATGTAAGGATGTACAGTATAACATTAAATAGAACTTAACACTCATAGCTTTACCCTATTGCTCCGTTGTCATATGTGGCGTCCTCTGCTGGTAGACAGACAGGCATAATGGATGCGTTGAATGTAATTGTGTCTTGCAGTTTTATCAAGGCTATGTCGTTGCTGAAGTCTAGGAGGTTGGGGTTGTTGTAATCAGGGTGAATATGGATTGAAGTAGCAAAAACAGGAGCGCTCATCAAGGTTTTAACATTAGTGAGTCCCATGAAAGTCTGTAAAATAATACCACAGGTGAAAAATCAAACATATGATGGTAATGGCATTGCCGGGATCTGTTTTGTTAGCATGCTTACATACCCTCACAACCTCATTTGATGCTGGATTTCCATTTTGTATTAGAACATGAGCTGCAGTCATAATCCAGCGGTCTGCAATCACCATCCCTCCTGCTCTTTTTCCATCTACACTCAATAACACCTGCCAAGGGATGGTGTTTTTTGGAGCTTCACTTCCTCCAATGATCCTCTGATAGAGTGAGATGTGTTTTGTGGGCTGACCACAGACTGAATGGGATACAAATATATGTTAAAAGTTTCAAAATGTTTCCTGTTTAATAGAACATTCTAGACTTGGTTAACAATACCTGGTATGCATGTTGGGCTGATAATAATGTTGATGTTAGATCTCCACTTTCTGTCTGCTTCACAGGTGTAGATTGCTGAAGAGCAGAGATACCACAGAATAAAAATATAGATCGATGCGTGTCTGTACAAATACATGCATGCAATATTATTGGATGCAGTTACTGAAGCAACATTTTTCTCTTTAATCAACTGTATCATTATTGTTAAAATAATGATCGTATGACAGTGTTGTTAATAAACTACAATTTGCCCACACTCAAACAAATTCAACTCTAATGAGTTTCAATCTGCTAATGAGACCTGTTTATTTTAGGAATAGTAGGAAACATCTAAACCAGTAGAACTTGGAACACAGTATGCAAAATTCTCACCATTTATGTCACCAAGGAGGGAGTAAAAGGGTTCATTGCAGTGATATTGAACAACAGAAAGGTACTGATTCTGACTGCCGGACAGAAAGGTCAACCCTCCATTGAGCAAAGGTTTGGGTTCTCCACAATCAATAACTGCAGATGATCAAAGCACAGGCATATTAAAATTTGTAGGTGAAGTAAAATGAAGAAAAGCATTCATTTATTTCCAAACTTGAAGGTAACATACTGTGACACTCTGGCAGAGGAAGGTGCCACTCTCCATGGCTCTGGCACATAGCAGAGAAGCTCTTCAACTCCTGCCCATCCTGACAAAGAAAATAACTTATATAATACCAGCTTATAATTAGTTTTTTCATACCTCATAATAAACAATGGATGATGTTAAACATCAGACATAAATCTAACCTTCATCAGCTTGTAGCCTGGATCACAGCGCACAAAGATGTAGTCTCTGTAGAGATACTCCGACAGAGTAGGAGTGACCCTGCCGTCAGCTACTTTGCCAGGAAATGGACACTGAACTCCTGGAAATGACATAAACAACAAAACATGCAACAACTCCATATTTATACTTGTTTAATTTCCAATTATGTTTCTTCCTCTTGATCTCACTGTTTGTGTTGTAGTCCAGACTCCAGCCGCTGCTCAGGCCGTTGTCATCGGTGTGGTAGTCCAACGTGACAATGCTGGAGTTTGTATGTATCAAACCTGGACTCTGTGTACCACACAGCTTTCTGGGCTCCCTGTCTGGGATGGTTACCTTTTCATAGAAGAGTACAAAACTCATTTAACATATAACATGTAGTTGATTAGTTTATTTCTACTTATTCTATATTCAGCTACTGTTCATTACCTTCAACCAGTGATAGAGACAGTTTGGGCCCTGCGGCGTGTCCACGCTATCGATGTTGAAGTTATCAGTGAAGTTTAGAGAGACGGTGAAGCCAGGTTCTACGGAAATGATGTACTGACAGAAAACACCGTGAGGTGGGGCATTCGGGTAACCCGGGCTGAACAGATGTCCCTCTGGCTCATCAAATATACCCCCACTGCAGGACACTGGACAGTCAGTGAAAAATGACATGATTCATGAAGATTCTGTACTCGTCTTCTCAACTCCATGAGCTTCGACATTTGCTCATTGTTCAGTTAAGGAATCAGGACCTTTTTTATGTATTAGTATACCAGAATATTTTGCTCTATATGCAGTATATCCTGGAGCTGCTTGGAAACCAGGCAACAACTAGCACATCATATTCTTTCCCAACAACACATTTTTGCGCATCTCCACAATGCTCACAAACGCAGGTGCTCTGATCTGAGCGAAGCTCGAAGCCAGGGTAACAGGAGCAGAGGTACGAGCCCAGGGTGTTGAGGCAGATCTGAGAGCACAGTGGACCTGAGCCGTCTCCAGGTTCTGGTGCTGAACACTCATCTATGTCTGAAAGTGAGAAAGACATGACATGTATGAGGCTGGCTCAAAAGTAGAAGCCATAGAAATATTGACACGTGATGGAAGAGCTACCGATCGCCTGGTAATGAGCAGAGAATCCCACGTTCTGGTGCTGCTCTGTGTTGTCTTCGTCTGTCTGAAAAATGAGGGTCAGTCTGTTTCCTGGAAATATCAAGGGCTGAGTGCCTGGATGATGTCCATTAGCAGAATTTTCCTGACCACAAAACTTTCCCAGGACCTTATCTTCATGGAGAACCTGAAAAATCATACAAAGGATGAAGTTTTAATCTTGATGAGGTAGATTTGCTAATGTATCTACACTTCCTGACTCAGAGACCAAAGCAAAGCCAAAAGATTTTTGCAATAACATTTATCAAGATTTATACAACTCCAGATGAATGTTTACGCTGATCCATGTCCATAAAAATTGAAAAATTTTGGTAACTTTACAAGATGATTAAAATGTCGAAGTTGTGTTCACAATTTGTTGCACTGCCTCCAAGTGGTTTAATAGAAGAATTTATTCAGACAATCTTTATAGCACCTATATGGCAGATTGTTTGTATTTATATAGATATGTATTAATGTCTTACAATATTGCATTTTCTAAGGAAATAATGTTTTTGTATGCAATGGTTTCTTGTTTGTCTGTTGGAGGGATTGCCAAGAAATTGTAATTAAGAAACAGATCTTGACTAAATTTTTTGAGCGGTAGGGTACGATCCAAAGAAAAATACATTAAACTTGACGATGATCCATATCATCCTTTGAGCTAAACTTCACAATCGCAGTGTGTTAAAAGGTGACTCTGACTGTAAGGGCATCGTAATGGCAGTCAGCTGAAGCTTCAATGTCCAGGTGTGTGAAGGTTAGTCGGATCTGGTAGCCCTCCGGCACACTGAGGTCCCATTGCTTCTGCAGGTTGGGGGGGTAAGGCTGAGGATACCCAGGGGAGTGGACCTCCCCATGCATCAAAGGCTCGGGCAACGGCCCACAATCCCCCACAGACACATACAGAAGCCTGGAAACACATGAACACAGAGTTTAAAGTCTTTATCAGTTTGTGGACATCTGAGCTGCTGGTCCAAAGTTGATGCAAACAGAAACAGAGCAAACATAGTGACACCATCAACACAACACAATAAGAAGTCGTCAAGTACATGTTTTATTGAAATGTCTCACACAGTCACACAATAAACCACCACTGGTTTTACAATAGTAGTTAGAAGAAGCAGTTTAGATGCAGATGGTTTCAGAAGCAGGAGGCGCATCCAGTGAATGTTGGAATAAAGCTTGAAACACACACAAAAGAATAAAGACAATAATGAGTTCATATTTCCATCTAAACTTACCAGATAATACAGGAGATCCAGCGCATCTCTACATTAAATATTAAATACTCCTTCGTGAACTGATCCACTGTTGATGACATGAAACATTAATGCCAGAAAATCTGTTGTTTGCGAAATTTAGTCAGACACCGCGTAAATGCCAGGAAGCTTCTTTGTTTGTTTTGGCAAAATTAGATGAATGTTTGACTTTGAATAGAAGAGAAACGACGTTTACTTCCTCTAAAGCAAGAAAAGTAATAAGTTCCTGCGAGCTACTATGTAGTCACCTCTAGTACAATCCAAAATCTTATTTTCAAATACATTTTAATCTCCTGAGATCACTTCGACTGAACTGTTTCGGTTGTGTTTTTACGCGGCTCATACTCATGTTTCATCCACAAGCCTCATTTCACCACTAGAGGGCGCTTTAAGACCTTTTTCTGCAACCCGGTCGTTAAATTAGCGGCTGATTGGAGCGTTGTGACGTCATTTTGAGTGATGCCAACGCGTCAGTCTCCACTAATAAATCGAAACAATGTCAGTAATAGGTATTGAATTCTTAATTTTTCATGTGTGATCACATGTGTCTGATAAAATTCAATAACAAAGAAGCACCAGAGTAAAAATCATTTCATTACTTTATTTGTGTTTTTTTCCCCCGTCATATCAATTCAGATGCACAGTTTATGAATTGCGGGAAGCGGTTACTCACCAATATTCAGTAATTATGTCATACAATATTTATTTTTGCTTATATGATGCTTTGGAAGTTGATAAATTTGAATTTTGAATTGTAGAATCAAATAAATCTAAAATAAAACAAAATTGACTGTTTTTACATAGATGATTGAAACACATTCTCAGCAGCTGGTTTGATTAGTAGATCTTAGAGACCTCAAGCAATTTACATGAAATATATTGTCCCTCATCATTCCTCTGCTTCTGTTGCCTCTATCGTCTCCTTAATCCAGTCTACATAGTTTGTCACTTTGGTATAATAACCCTTGTATTGCCTTTGCTGACAGGGTGCTCCCCAGGATACAATGCCTGTGAGATAAAAAGGCTCTCTGCCTTCAGCCAACATGGGGGAGACAAATGGACCTCCGCTATCTTGCCCACAGCTGTCCTTTCCCTCTGCTCCAGCACAGAACATGTTGTCAGTGAAAATCATTTGTTTGTTTTTTGATGGGGAAGGTGTGTTTTGGCATTCTGTGAGAGAGTAGACTCCGATATGAGCAAATTTTAAGATAGGAGATATGACAAAAAGAGCTTTCCTCACGTTCGTCAATCCCCAGCCCGACACTGTGCCTTGCTCATTTTCCATCAAGCTCATGTTTGCCTCTGGCAGACAAATGGGAAGAAGGTTTGGGCCTAAATTTACCCTGGAAGTAAACCTGATGAGAGCAATATCATTGTCATGATTGGTACGTTCTCCAATACCCTTGACAAAGTTGGGGTGAAATATGATCCTCTCAGTGTCCAGGACAGCTACATTAGCTTCACTGTTTGTTGTTGTTCTTCCGTCTACCAGTCCACCATACAGCCGTAAAGATGTTTCCTTTATGTTTTCCACAACGTGAGCAGCTGTGACAGCCCATCGGTCATTGATTAGAGATGCTCCTCCTCTTCTCTCTCCCACTTCCTGCCCTTTAATCAAGAGGTGCCAAGGAATTTCTCCCAGGTTTGCAGACTGACCTCCTAAAATCCTGGCAGTACTGACAGGATGTTTATCAGGCTTCCCACAGACTGAAATTCAAAAACAGCCATCAATAGATTCACATGAAAAAGGTCAAAACTGATGGATATCATCACAAAATACAAGTAATTAATTTAAAGGTCATACCTTCAGTGCATTTTGGCATCTCCGTCTTTCCACCATTTGACATCCATTCACCTTCAGCATTGCAAGTGTATGTGTCTGAAAGATGGGACAAACACTTTTAAATCAAAGCAGAGCCCTGGAAAGACTGACTCAAGGGAAGTAAACACAAAATGGATGTGAACATGAGTTCTATAGCTACCATCTCCTTCCAGTTGGTAGTACTTTGAACTGCATCTGAGCTGGATCTGATCTTCATACTGTGTAGACAGACTATCTGAACCCACTATCTGAAGGATGCCATCTTTGGGGATATCAGGAAAACCACAGTCCACCACTAGAAAAAAAAATTCCGTGAAAAGAATGTCAAAAAAAAAAGATTTTGGTTGTTTTTTTTAAGGAAACAGAAATCGGTTACAGCCGGACTCACGTTCACAGACGTAGTTTGGAGTCCATAATCCAGTTCTCTGACATGTGGTCACAAACTGCGATGAAAGGGTACGGGTGCTTTGCTACACAGCAAAAAGAACAGATTCAATATTTCATGCTGATCAATGATATTGATACATCTCTATATACTCACAATATTCATAACATAGCCAGGCTCACAAGAGACTGTCACTGTTTGACCCTGATGATATTCAGGTTGCTGAGGAGTTGCTGTGGAGTGAGCCGTAACGACCGCTGGACACACCTTACCTGCATGCGGTTAAAACGAAAATAACCATTTTGGTTATTTGTGATGAGTTTTCATCAAACTACGTATCATTTTTTTAATGTTATGTCACTGATGATGATGCATCTGTACCTCTGGTTTGGAAATGGAGTGTAAAGCCTTTGTTGCTTCCAAAGCCATCTGAGGTGAAGCGGATGTGGACATGACTGGAGTGGGTGAGGAGGGGAGATGGGGGAGGAGTGTGGCCACAGAATGGACCCAGAACCCCAGAGGGCGTCTCAATCTGTGAACAAAACAATATTTTATTGTAACTAAATATATGTTTTAGTAATAAAAACACTGTAATAACCTCCTGTAATAAAGCACTGGTGTGTGAATGATTGAAGAATTTCATTTGTGCTTGAGAGGGTCTGTTGTCGAGAATCAGAAGTTTGGATGGTTAAAAGGGAGCTCACGCATTCCACCATGTTACAGTATTTATCACCATAAATTTGCCCTCCCCACTATGAAGTTGGGACCAGCAGAACCATGGGGATGTTTTTCTACAGCGGCCTCTGGGGGGCAAAGATTGAGGGTAAAATAAAACTGGTTTGGAAAAGAACAATCTGCACAAAATTTGCAACCCGTTTGATTTGTTTTCCAGCGAGAGAATCAAACAATCTTTTTTTCGTTCATTCATTTTCTCGAACCGCTTCATCTGCTTGCACGGTTTGCAGGGAGCTGGAGCCTATCCCAGCTGTCTTGTGGTGTGAGGCAGGGGGAAACTCCAGGTGCAACGCCAGTGCACCGCGGAGCCACACAGAGACAGACAAACACGCACGCACACGCTCACACTCTACGGACACTTTGAAGCCGGCCAGTTAACCCGAAGCGCATGTTTTTGGAGGTGGGAGGAAGTCAGGGAACCTGGAGAGAACCCATGCAGACACGGGGAGAACATGCACACTCCGCATAGAGCATTTATGTCTGAATTTTGGATTCAAACCCGAAACCGCCTTGCTGTGCGGCAACAGGGCTACACACTGAGCCACCGTGCCGAACCTGTCAAACAATCTATTCTGGACAAATATGCCTTTGCTCAACTGGAGCACCACTATCCAATTACAGTATCATGTGTTTTCAACTCAAAGATCTCTCTGTATTCACATTTGACCTTTGTTTGACTTTTCATATCACCAGATCAAGAACAGTAACTAACATCCTGTAACTGATTGCTTGCTCTATAATAAATTTTATAAACATATTTGACATATTTACATCTTCTGATACATCACCTACCCTCAGTGTGTCTATGCATTGTCCATCAGGGCTTTGCTCTATATCAAAATCTTCAGAGAAGTGCAGCTCCAGCTGCAGGTGGGCCTCCACAGATAAGGTGTGCAGACAGTTGGCATTCTCTGCATACGAAGCCGGCCAGGAGGGACTGGATACGACACCTCTGTTCAGCCCTGACAGATCCTCAGTGCAACTCACTGTATCGAAGAAAACATCATCATAACATAATCTATTATTACCCAATCAGCCTTCTTCTGATCTGATTCCCGTCTTTCCCCTCCTTTTTTGTTTGCCTGCTTCTGCTTCCTCTATTTTCCACATTTTCACTTCATGTTTCAGTGATCGGTCTCATTCTGCACTCTTTCTACAATAATCTCACTCGTACCAGTGCAAGTGTGGTCGTCCGTGTCCAGGTGGTAACCATGGCGACAGGAGCAGTAGTACCCTCCAATGAAGTTGTGACAGAACTGTGTGCATCTGTTTTCAGGGTTGTCCCGACATTCATCAAAGTCTGAGGAGGCAAAGAAACGTAGAGTCACATGATTATTCCATAAATGGCTGCTACAGTTTGTTGTTTGCTGGTTATGGGACTTTGCTACTATCAGGTCATGTGACCTTAATACGAGGTTCTAGTAAAACACCATCTGAAACTGAGCCCAGTGGGCACTGCTGAACCTCATTCTATTCTGTAGGCTTCAGTAGGATTGTGTGTAACCTGCAGCTGTCAGACGGGATTTAGACTTCAGTGGCGGCAGCTCTATCAGCACATCTAAACTGAAACAAAAACTTATAGAAGCACATAATTTTAGTTGTTAACACTAATTATTCTTTAGTTGTGACATTAAAACACATCCAATGTACTCCAAATATGCTTGAGCTTTGTGAACCACAACGAATTGTTGTCCATAAAAACTCCATTCCTAACATTATGATGAGAATATTAGGAACTTTAGTGAAATGCATCTCACTCTTCTGAGGATTGTGTAGTGAAATGAGCATCAATAAGGTCAGCTGGACTCACACGACTCACTATGTCACTTCATTTGTCTTCAATGCCTCACCTTGACTGCTATAAAAGCCTCTGAAGCCAATGTGCCTCTTGATGTTTGAGTAATCAGAGTGGAATGAAAGAGAGAGGCAGCCCCCCGGGGAGGAGAGGAGCATCGGATTTACAGACGACTGAAGCTCCTCAAATTCCATTTTGCCACACAGAACGAATATCAGGTCTCTATTTGAAAATATCTAGAAGAATTATTAAAGTTATTTTGTGGATTATACAATAACAGTGCTGTTGGGTTCTAACATAGAAGCCTTTGAGGTTCACTGACCTTCAAAGCATCATTTTCACATTCTTGGCTGTCTTCGAGGTCCAGGTGGATAAGCCTGATGGAGATGATGTGACCTTTGTCGGCACACCTGCTCCAGTTTAAACTGACATGGGGCGAGTATCCGCTGGGGTATCCAGGAGACTCCACCCATCCCAGCAGCATCAAGGAAGCAGGATGGAATAAGAGAAGGAGGAGACTGACGGAAAGTCTGAAAGTCAAGACATTTCAAGGGCGAAGGTGAGTTATTGTAAAATCCATTGTCCACAGCGTCAGACAAAAGCTGTGATGCAGTCCTGAACATAATTCATAATCTGTTATACAAGTCTTTTGCGAATCTCTGTCAAAACATAGTAATGTAGAGCAATAATTTATCTTTTATTGGACTAAAGTCTGAAAATCCAAACCCACCTTGATCGCTGCATTGTGATCTGATCAAATCTCCTCTCAAATAACTTATTTCAACATGTCCTTCCCTTTTTTTTAGAGTTTACTTTCTATCTCTCACTCTTCCTCGCTGACCCCCTTTCTCTCTCACTGATTTTGCACATGTAAGCACTTTATAAATATATTCTCGTTGATAGTTTTTGTACCATTGCAATAATAAAGAAGTGTGATTAAGGACACAGGGAAAAAAAAGACCGGGCCTACAACCTTAAAAAGCAACAGTTGCTTTGTGATCTGTTTGCTGCACCAAAGGTACAAAAGTGAAAGGGAGGGTCGTACAGGAGAAAATGTCTTACTGTGCTGCTTTGCATTTTGTCAGAATCAGACTTTTATTTCTGTAGCTATAAAAGGACACACATCTTACCTCGGTGCAAAGTGCAAAGCATGGAAAGGAAATGAGGGTAGACAGAGAGAGAGCTAGATGGAGATAAATTAAGAGAGATGGAGGGGAAAACAGCGGAAAGAGGGTCACTGCGGTTTTCCACTGTGTGGCATGAGACATGAGAAGTGAGTTAGGTAGATTTAGGAGGGGAAGCACATATATAGTCTGAGACAAATCAGAAAGCAGAAAGACAGCAAACAAGAACAGAAGCAGCGACAGGATATCAGAAAAGGGTAGAGGAAAGAGCTGAGATCATTTCTACTAATTTTATTTTTAAAAGATATAAGTAAGTCTTTGGGGAGACCACGAGGGTCTCTGTACATTCAGGCTTACATAATACACACAGATGTGGTGAGTTGTAATCAAATGGGCTGCAAATGGCTGAGGCGATTTGTGTGAATGAGGATAAGTATCTCAGCAAAGACGGGAGATGCTGTGATCGCTGTCATGCAGGTCAGTCAACATTATTGTGTGTAAATATTATAGGTAATGTCTTTTTGTGTGAACCACGCCAGTGTATGTGCTGTGTTTGTGTGTGTGTGTGGGGGGGGGGTTCCCAAACTGTGCTCACAACAGATTCCTCTGTTTGTTTCCTCAACCCTCTTCAGGTTTTCATATGAAAGCAGAGTGTAATGCCAAAAAGAGGACTGAGTGCGTTGAATGCAGACGTGGTCTCTATACAGCCAGAAAAAATCACCTGAGTTCTTGTTATGTTTGCCTGGAATGCAGTCACAGTAAGTCAGTTTGCACAGAGACACACACTTACAGAATTTAAGTAATTACTCAAGTTTATGTCTATCAGGTCACATTTCTAAAGCAGGACAGTCTTATGGGAAAGTATTACAGTGTGGAAATAGGAAGGGAAAATAGTCATGAGTGTAACTCAGCTGATTCTAAACAATCAAAACAAGTTGAAAGTCTTGTTCTGTTAAAAGATCAGGACAGAAAGGGACGGCAAAAGAGGCAGTTGAATCATGCCTGTGTAAAAAGATTGACCTGGTAGGATGGGGCAGGTGTGTGTTCCAACAACATGCTGTGTGTGGGATTCACCCCAGGAGGGATTCAGTCAGCTAGCAGCAGTTAGCAGCTAACACAGGCGTAGGCAAACTACAACCTGCGGGCCAAGTAAGACCCGTTTGGCTCTGTAATCTGGCCTGTCCAACAACTTTAAACTGATGTATATAATTAAATGTAATTATTACCAAATCATATTAATTTTAATTTTATATAATGGCTTTTACACATCATTTTCATTTGCATTAGTACAAAAAAACACTCCATCCATCTGCCCCTCAAAGGATAAATGCACAGCCAGCAAATGCAGGCATCAGTTGCCTTTATCCTTAAATAAGGACCACCAGTGTAACACCTATTATTGTCACATAATCACTGACCTCACTAATTTATCTCAGCACTGCTTTTTTAACACAACCCTTACAGTTAATGACTCAGTTCTACAGAAGCAGCAGCGTGCACATCATTCCTGTTGGGTCCATTGGTTTTTTTATACCTTTACTAAACTTTGTAGAAACTTACTTGCAATGTAGAAGTTGAATTTCTAACAAAAACAAGGATTTATCTTTCTAGTGATGTGGGACTGCTATTATTTTAAACACAACTGTATTACTGCATATATGTACCTTTAACACAAAAGATGAAACTAAGACCTCTGCAGAGACAACAAAAGATGGAGCCCTCTTTCAGGACAGAAATTATCCCTCTGATTCTTTCAGTAAACAACCAGAGGAAGGTGAAGGAGTGTACAGCTCAAGAGAATACAGTGTGTGAGTGTCTGCCTGGATTTTACTGTAATAATGACCAGTGTGACTACTGCATCCCAGTGAGTGTCTGCAGGCTGGGTGAAGGGGTCAAGGTCAAAGGTAAACCATCCTGCCAAGTCACATCCTGCCATAAAATGAAAACCAGGAAGTTAAAAAAAAAACCTCATTTGCTCTTGCAGCCACGCAAACCCATGACACAGTGTGTGCACCATGTGAAGAAGGGACCTACAGCAACATAACAGATTTCCACTCAGCCTGCCGCTCACACACCAGGTCAGACCACTTTTTCCATTATTACTGTTACTACAAAAGCCGAGTTGGGGTGGTGATGTGGTGATGACATCAAGAAATGAATCAGTCACACACTGACGCAAAACATAAGTATATGGTTTCAGGTGACAAGTGCTATCTGTGACCATAAAACATCCCACATCACACCTTCTGTAATTATATCACAGCCACGTTTTATGAATTGGGAAATTATTCTGCATATTCTATTAAAATTTGCATGCAGACCTTACAGACTGTCAGCAATTTTACTAGTTTTGCTCTCAATACTTCCCCACTGTCAGTTTGTAGCAACACAGCATGTGGATATTTATTTATTTTTTGTCCCTTTATACTGTCTGTAGATGTGAAGAGATTGGAAGAGTCACAACATTTCCAGGAACTCGCACGAACGATACCACCTGTGGTGACTTCATATCTCGTAGGTGTCCATTTTCAAGTGTTCATCATCTCTTCATCATCTCTATTAATGAGAGAAATATGCACTTTCACAGCTTTGACTTATTCTATGCTAAAAATCTGCATCCGAAATTATAATTATTATTAGTTTGATTAAAAGATGCTGGCCTGGATGGAGACAACTAAGAGTGACTAACCAGTAAATACAGGAAATGTGAGGTTGTAAAAGTCTAGCTCTTGCGTGATTCTAGAATGTCCATTCTTTGGCAACAACTTCTAAGCTGTACAACAATTTTATAATTTCATTCATTTACCTTGGTGGCAGTATCAATTGGGACTATATTGTTTCCATAAATTTCACCCAGTTCCACATTATCAGAAATTACTTGTGAAATCAAGAGAAAAACATCATTAAACCGTATCTTGTATCTTTGTTCATCAGATTGTCACTGGATGTTACCTACAGGCCTGTGGTCAGGACTCGTGTTGACGGTTCTCATCCTGTTTGGGCTCATCTGCTGGAGAGAAAAACGCAAATCATACAGAGCAGGTGAGAACACGCTGTAATGTGCAGGTGGGTTTCAGAAAAATGCACACATTGTTGACCTAATGTAGAAAAGTCTTAATGAAGAGGCAAAAAACACAAACTGATCTAGGAACAGTATCTAACAGGATCTAGACAGTGCAAGTTCCTCACCACCATGACTCAAAAAAATGAAGGTCACAGTTTCTCTCTTTCAATTATATCCAAGCAGTGTTTGTTTTTTATGTTGATTTTTATATTAAAGTGTATTAAAATGAATTTTCATTTACACCTCAATGAATGGTATTAATCAGAACGTCTGAATATCATTGAAGTGTTGATATTTAGTTAGAACATGTATATTGTGATGCTTAACAAGCTCAACAAAACAACCAAGCTGAATCAGGAAACCACATCCTGCACATATTCAGAATGACACAGTTCATTTGTATATTCTGACACAAACTCCATCAGCAGCACACTCACACTGAGAAACAGGCCCCACGCATTTACAACACAAGCCATGTAACTTATGTTCAATTTGTATTTCACTGACATTTACCGTCATGTATGAGAGGAAATGTGGTAGCAGAGGAACTTACAGATGAAGTTCCACTGATCTGTTAGTAAGATTTTTGTTTTGAGGTTTTGGCTGCATGTGCTAATGAATTACGTCATGTTGGTGATGATCACAGATAATGGACTTATAGCAATGGTTCCCCACAGAAGAGTCTCAAAATATGTTTTATTTTACAATATGTGGATATTTCAAAATATTTTTAAAAGTTTAATTACAGTAGTGGTATTGTCTGCTATGTATTTGAGTCATGGCTGTCTACCATTTTTACTGCCGGTTCAAGACAAAAACAATGAAGAGAAATATGGTTTCAAAGAAAATAAGGAAGAGTCCTGTCTATGTTAACACTGACTCACACACATTTACATGGAGGTTTTTCCCTGGAAAAAGATACGCATTTTGACCATATACATCTGATTTTGTCATTTTTGTGCTTCAATCGCCACCTGTAGGACAGTCCTCATCATAACAGAGAGCATGATGCAAATGATTCATTTAGAACACACTTGATATATTTTTATTTTATGGTATGAAGTTATCTTTTATCCCTTTCTGTGGTATCTTCTCTTTTTTAGCCAGGTCCATCAATTCTATAACCTTGACAGAAGTGGTTCCAGCAACCCCTGACAGAGCACTGGCCCTATCCTTAACGTCCACAGAGATCAACCGTTCCTATCAGGGAAGCTTCACTGTGGATGGATATGACTTACAGCCATTTCACACAGGTGATAGAAACTCACATCAGTTTTTACCCCAGCCATCGTTCTTTCTGATCTTCTTCCTGGATGCAAATGCATTCCTTCTTTTCGACACTTGAGCCATGGTCTGTGCTTTCAGCTTTATAAGATGTTCAGTAAAAAGCCCATTTAATGTCCCATTAAAGGATGGCCACATTGAAAATCAATTTTACCATCCTCCCCAGATGATAATGTGACCGGTGGAAGCACCCAAGACAGTCTGGACAGCTGCCTTCCTATCACTCCGCTGAAGGCTTCCATTTCATTTGTCAAAACCAGTCATGACAATGGAAGCGCAGCTTACTCCACTGGAAAAGTCCTCCGGACCTGCTCAGAGCCACAGGAGGACGAGTGGTATGGGATGTGACCAAAACTCATCATCACAAATAGCCTGGGAGATGCTACTATTACATTATGTTTAAAACTTGAATCTGTACTTTTTATAGCAAAGAAAAATGTGCTGCTCCCTGCAGAAATTCATCACAATGTTGACTGCTATCTCCAACCACGAAGGTGTTGGAGGGGGCTAGATTCTGTCCATTCTGGGTTTTTGTTTTTTTCTGCAGCAAAACCCAGAAACTTTCTACACAACTACTGACTAAATTGGTTCCATTTTTCTACTATGGAACCCTTTTTTTGTATTGTTTTTCATTTTAATGGTTACAACTTTTGAATTCTGTGAATGGGATTTCTCAACAATTCATTGTTTCCTCAAAAACCACTCAAAATGTTTTCACAAAACGTTATGCACAAATGTATCAAGCTGCCTTTTGATATGTGAATTTTAAGTATTTTTTTCTGTACTGAGAATTTAAATTTTTCTAAAACATGCAGAAACAGGAACAGTGATCAACAGGGAAAATTTAAATAACTTCTATCTTTTATAATAAAATGCCCCATATTGTGGGAGTTCCTGCGCATTTCATGTTTATTATGTTTCTTCTTCAATAAACCCCACTGCTGCAAATCTCAGCTATAACCTAGTTGTATATTGATTTGATTACTTAAGAAAATACCAAAACTAGTGACTGTCTATTAATGTACCAACAATTTACAATATATGCAGAGCCAAACCCTGATGTCACTTATTCCTCTCGCTTTAATCTCTGACCCACATACTGAAGGTCCCTTCGTACGTGAACAAGAACATTATTTTGAGTGAACCCCATGTTCTATTCTGCTGCTGTAAATATTTCATGTGCACGTATATCAGTGCACAGCCATGCATATTCCTCATTCCTGTCCTTCCTCAGAGGGCAGCGAGGTCAGACATAGAGAGAGGGTCTAATACACATTTGCATTTTATGGGATTTGTTATAAAGAAGGAAAATATGAAAGAATTCTTGGCTTGTTCTTTAATGCAAGCAGTGTGTTATGAATAACATCTTCATGGACATCTTACACAGTGTTCTTCCAACAACATTGAGAATTGTGTTAGCTTCCTTTGACAGTACAACATATTGTGGGTTTTTACCACTCACTTTCAGTATTTATGAAATCATAAACCACAGAAACTACATGCTACTAACCTTAAAAGCAATTCCTTTAAAAAGAGACCCGGCAGAAGTATAAGTTGTTTACAACATCATGAAGACAGATAGTGCAATAAGAGGAGACATGTAGGAATGTTTACTTGAAGAATTCTGTTCTCTTCTCAGTTCGTACCACCCGAATCAAACAGTTGAGAACGACATTCAGTTTCATTGTAACATTTCAAAACAATGTTGATTACGACTAAACAAAGAAAAAAAATCTGGTGCCAAGTCATTAACTATATGCTACAGAGAATTAATTGACTTCATTGACTAGAACACATTTTTGGTTACTTCAATCAGCCTTCTTGAAGAGTTGCTTGGCAACGATGCCTTGAACTCTCATCTCCTGTGGAGAAGAAGAAACAACAGTGAGGAGGGGTCAGGGCAGAAGGATGGGGGGGTGAGTAAACAAAGAAAGATTCGACAAGAAAAAGTTGAATATGTTATTAAAAAACCAAAGATTGTATCCAAAATACTATCCCTACTATCTCCTTTTAACCATCTGCCCCCATCCCCTCTTCATTACTCTCTTGCTCTATGTAACCTTTAAAAGCCACCATTGATCCTCGCTGGCATTTCTTGAGCAACTCTCTCCTACGGTTGGAGACAGCGTCAACAACACATCACTTTGTTCTGAGCAAAAGCTTTTAAAATCCTGTCTGATGCATCTTGTTGAACAGTACTGATTGTTTTACATCTTAATCTGGATTAACACATAATCTTTAGACTCTTTCACAACCAAAATGAGAAACATCAACAAGCTACTTCAATTAATTAACCCCCAATTTAAACACAGCATTTCTAGCTCCTCGCCTTTTTATACAAATACTTTTGTCTTCAGCGCACATGATGAGGGAAAGAGTGGTGATGTGAAACATTTTCAGAAAATATCTCCAAACCCAGAACTGAGCAATGCACAGCATCACAATCCAGACAGCTGCACAGAACCGGAGTAGTTCTTATTCATGTTTCCATTATACCTCCACAAAGCTCCAAAATCCCTTCTTTAAAGAATTTCTTCCCACACCAACAGCATCGTGACCAATAAGGTCATGGATAACTTTCAATATGTGTGTTTTATTTCCATCTTTTTCCTTTTTAAGCATATCGATTTTTGCTTCCTTTTTCTTTTATATATTTAATTTCCTTGTTCCATATGCACCTGCCTCCCTCCCTTTCCCCCACTCTTCTATTCACTCCATCCATTCATCCTCTTACCAAATGCAGCTTGTCATCCTCCAGCCAGTGTGTCCACCCTCGACCTTCTTTCTCGCCTCGCTGTACACAAATCAATTTGTCTCCTTCCCAGCTCACTGTAGTCTGAACAACCACAAAGACGTTGTGTTACGGTGTGCAGTTAAAATGTAAAGCAGCTCACAGACTTGGTCACACAAGGGGCTCCATGCAGCCTGACAGGGGGAGCTTTAAATACGTTTATTCTTTTACTTCTAGCTGGTGTTTGTTTTACTTTGTAATAAATAGTAAAAATTTGTTTTGGAAGATGAAGGTTTTTAATGTTTTCTTTTCCCACACATCATTCATTGTAGCCTGAAGGCAGATTTAAACATTGGGGGGGTGATTACAGCACCGAATTGCAGCATTAGGTGGGGCAACTTTCCAAATTAAACACACAGAGCAAATTTATGTTACACGTAATGACACTTTATAATCCCTACATCTGCCTGCACACATATTCATACAGGTCAAAGTCCACATTTAGAGATGCAGCAGCACACCTGACAGGTACGACCATCCACTGGCCCCAGATCCTCGGTGAACTCCTCCCCAATGATGAAATCCATGTTGAAGTTCCTGAATGTGGTGAGAGTGCGGATCTTCATGGTTCCTGTGTCCGGATCATGGACAATCTCTTTACTGGGCTTCAACAGGCACACAATCTTCCTCAGAGCGAAATTAATATCTGTCAGGAGTCGATAGAACAGAAAATTAATGTGAAAAAGAGCATTCAGTGTTGATAAAAGAAGGCCTCATGCATTCAGAGCAAATGGGTTGTGTAGGTCTTTTTTCTTTGTGTGTGTGTGTGTGTGTGTGTGTGTGTGTGTGTGTGTGTGTGTGTGTGTGTGTGTGTGTGCGCGCGTGTGTGTGATTTGTGTGTCTTGTCTGGGGTCATGTAAAGGACAAGGAGTTGATTTCAACACTCTAATGTGTGCTGCTGCAAATGAATTTAATCTATATAAAGAAATCTATGATATAAACTAAGAGGATTAAAAACGATTCAATACAATTATAAATATAATAATAATAATAATAATAAATATTTTTAAATAAACACAAACATCTGCATGTTATATTAGTGAGGATGCGCTCATCTCTCCAGTCTTTACATTAGTAGAGGAGGAACCTGCGCGCCTCCAGGCGGCTCACCTAAAGCTTCGAGGTAGGCGTCCATATTCTCCTGCTCCACTAAATGAAACGTGCCGGAATAATTAGGTTTCGACATCTTGTTCCTTTCCAAACTCCAGACAAGACGAGCCCCGCTCTGTACTTTCCCCTCTTTCTGGCTTTCCTTCCGTCGAGTGACGTCTGCGTCCCGCAGCCGGAGATCACTTTCTCTTCCCGGAGCGTTTGGATCCGATGGAGGACGAGGCTGCGTCGTGGTGCTCCGGCGTGAGGATTCTCTCTGCTCCGGTGGAGAGACGCACAATGGCTTCAGGGAACAGAAAGAGTTCCTCACCCTGTTGCGTGAAGGGAGGTGGGGGTGAGGAGGTGTGGGGGAGGAGGAGGAGGAGGAGGAGGTTCATGCGTCTGCCCCAGCGCTCCAGAGGGGTCCTCTGTTTGGAGAGGCGGCGCTTTGGAGACTCCCTTGTGGAGAATGTTGTGGAGGAATGAAGTTACGGGAAATCTCCATGTACGAGTTGGGCAAAAAAAATCGTTCCTCTGCTCATGACTTGATTAAACAGATTTACAGCCTGTCAGTGTTATTTCAGCCCAAGGTTGAATCCAGATTTATGGAGAAAACCACATGCATGTGCGCCATAAATAAATGTCCCAGAACAAGACTATAAATTTAAGGCTGGAAGGCAGTGAGAGAGCATGGATGAGTTTTATTTATGAATGAACACATTTATTTTGTGATAGAATAAAAAAATACAGAGGCAGCACATTTCTTGTTCATTTTGAACCTTGAGTAACAACTGGATTAAGTGATGACTATTGAATTCCTGTGCAACAATGTGTGGTTTAATGTAAAATTGTCACTTGTGTGAATGAGTGCTGATCACTGTTCTTTTGGGATGTGTTGACATTTGAAAATTGTGCATATTTGCACAAGAAAAGCAGTACTATCAGTAGTAATAATACTAACGGTGGTGGTGATTTGGTAGAAGAACAACAGATTAGTGAAGGGAGAAATCAGTGCCAAAACCGTGGGTATAAATGTTCTGTATTGTGACTGAATCCAACTACAAACTCTGATAATTTTTGCTAGTTATATATTCACAGGTTGAAGAGAATGAAGACCAGAAAATCTCAGACGAATAAAGGATTATTTTAGAGGATGAACATAAACATTTCCCTGTTTTTTCCCCCCTCTCTCTTAATTGTCTTGTCACTGAATCACATGGGGGTGTGATTATGGTCACATTGGGTAAAAGTGTCTGGAATTACACCCACTGGGAAGAAGAATACAATTAATTAGCACCAATGTGTGATGTAACATACAATAGATTCCATGAGAAATGTAAGCTATCATGTCATACTGTAGAGAAAAAAAATAAAGAGAACCATATGGATCGTTGTGATTCACAGAAACAATTGGAATCCAGGCACTGAAAGGTGGCTCTGCAGCTGCTCAGGTCAGATCTGCAGTAGAATATAGAAATGATAGGTAACATGATGTGCCATCCCTGTTTTTCAACATTGCTGCATGATCGCATGACCCTAAACTGGATAGTTGTTTATGAAAATGAATGAATGACTGAATGAACCTGAAGGACCATTGTTGTTCTTGTTACTTATATTTCATCAGGAAATCCTGTCTTGGAATACGACCAAAAGTTGATGGAAATCCGATCCTTCTGAGTGTCAAGAAAGCCCATTTCTGGTCCTGTGTTAATGTTCTTGGACCGCTGACTTTTCAGGACATAGTGAGGATGACAGTGTAATCCAAATACCTTTCAAATTTTAGTTTGTTTTACTATCTTTAGATGTCAAGTGATGTCAGTCCATCCCTCTATTGATATGGGTGTATGAGCTGTCCTACTTCAGCAGCATTTCAAATATTTGAATTTAAAAAGACAAGGCAGGAGCATTTACACATCATTTTCTGCCTTTATTTTTAACAAAAGCAACAACCAAGCATTCATGTCACATTGGATATCAATGCGTTATCTTGTCTCTGATTTTTATACTTCCATTCTGACTGAATCCAAATTCTTTAACACAAAAATGCCTGCATAAATACAACAAAATGACATACTTTGATGAGACTTTCTGTTGCTTATTTTTTTCTCACTGAGCCACTTTTCTTCTCTGACTTGTGCTTTTTCTCATTTTTGTTTGCCTTTGGCAGATTTTCATAAACGTCCTCCTTGTTTCTGGAAATAGACAAAGAATAAAATCTGATTAGTGAGTTCATCCATCGTGTTTATTTTAATACAGATCAGCATTGCATCAAGAGTTTTGTTAGAAGTGATTTACAGACAAAGGGGATGTTACTGAACGGAGCTGATTTGAAGGGACCAGCCAACCGTGACTCACTCACTCAAAGCTGGCAGCCCACTGTTCAGCACTCCAAGTGGGTCAAAGTTTACAGAGTTTGGGGCTGAATGGTTCCCTGTTGTGAGCTATTTTATCTTTTCTAATTGGTTCATTATAACTGTACTCAGTTCAGGGTAGAGGTTAAAAATAATTACTCAAGACACATGTTTGGAATCTTCCCTCGCTAAAAAAATATAAATAATCTTGTTTATCTATGTGATCGTTGTATTGGACAGTTTAATAGTTTCCATGTGAAGCCCATTTAAATTGTCAAGAAGAGTGAGCACCATTTAAAACCAGTCTTCAGCTGCTTTAGAGCAACTTCCTGGTGTTTGTGATGTCATCAATGCGCTGAGGTAAATACTTTTGAATTGCATTATGGGATTAGTAGGATCCATCATTTTTCTGAACCACAAGTTAAGATATCTCAGCTTCTGTTGCTCTTATCTGGGTAATTATTTTTCAAATCTTTCTAAATCCTCTACACTGAAGACATCACTGTATGGAATTAATTAGTAAGAGGCCTAAATTAGCAAAAAGGCTTAAATTACTAAGCTCTTAAATCACCCAAGCAGTTCAACAGTGAGCCTGGACAAAAATATATATATATATAAGCAATACAAGTCTGTTCACCAAGAAACAAAAAGTCAATGGCTGATCTGACCTTCATTGTTCCAAAGTATTTGTATACTTTAAGTATAACTTCAGTGTTTTTTGAGATATTTCACTGGACTGCTGATGATGTTTGATGCAAACTTGTTGGCTCACAGTAACTATAAAGCAATGAGTCCAGACCTAATCAGCTGTAATGTTATAGTTCCTTAAACTGCTGACTTGCTGATGGCCTTTCATACCGGACTGGTTCGAGGTCTCCTTTCAGTAGTAGCTTTTGCAAAAATTTAAAAAAAAAATTGTTCTGTAATTCAAGCATGAATCAGGTTTTTATTCTAGTTACAGGGGCTTTACAGTTACAGTTGATTAAATAGTTTTTTTGCAACGTAATCCACAAATGGGAATGATCAAATTGAGGTGGAGTCAAGCTCTGTCAACAGGGCATCCTCCCTCCACCCACAGCTCCCTCCACACAAAATGAGATTGCTGACATGAAAACTGAATGAGTCATTCTTTTGGAGCAGCAGTGTGATGTTTAGAGGAATCATGTGAATCCGAGCATTCAGTTCATATGTGTGTCACACACACTCACTTTGAGACCGTCCTGCTGGCTGGTTGGTGTTTGAGTTGCAGATTTCCATATTCGGTATCAGTTTCCTGCAGGAGAATGACACAGACTCATTCAAACACGAAGAGATGACATGTGACTGGTTTGGTCTTTGTGCTGGAATTGTGTCTGTCTCAGGGTCAATGTTCATCTTTCACAAACCCACTTTGATAACTTATCATTTTGTGGAGCAGGGAAACCATTAGCAGTCAGAAGTACAAAGGCCCATTGACCTATTAAATCTTTTTTAAGCCCATTCAAAGGTAAATAAGGTTACCCTCGTCCATCCAATGACTGTAAATACGTAACAGGAAATCATATCTATCCACAAATCCATAGGAAATGCTATAATACAGAGGTCAGGGAAACATCACACATGATTTGAGCCCCAAAGGTCTGCAGTGCTTAACTTATTTCTTAAACTAGCATTTTAATTTACATTATCAGTCTACATTTTACCTACATGAAAATACCTTTTCTGTTCTGTGTTTAATAGCCTGTGTCCAGCTAGACTTTCTAGATTCATGTCTCTCACCATGTAGGCGCAGTCTTTGGCCTTGGTGGTCTGTATGTACTCAGACACTGACAGATAGATGAACTTGTACTGGGCCTCTGTCTGCACCATCCCAGAGCGCTGCTCTCGCACCATCTGAATGTATTTTGGGATGTCAATGTCACAATCCAAGCCTGAAGAGGGATACGGGAAAACATTGGATGAATGAGGTTAAAGAAAGTAAAATGAACTGAGAAATGTGAATGTTTTTGTTTTGAATCAATATATGATTTTCTTTCACCTATAGTGTCAATGGTCTGCAGGATCATGTCCATCACCAGAATTGTGCCTGTTCTACCGATGCCAGCACTGCATACATACAAAAAACATCAATGATAAATCATCTATTATTCATAAAATATGTCAAACAATGACTAACAACTAGACTACTATATTTAACATATTTATTTTAGATAGAATGATTTTAAGCAAAGGAAGTCATCCTGGGGATTCTTTTGATCCTTTCAGATGTTTGTGAGCTTTCTCATCTTCTTTTTTAATAAATAAAAGTACTACTGACAGTGCACTGTTAAAATTTAAAAACTTAAAAAAGACACACATTGCTCATATCGCAAACATGCACCCCCTGTGAGGAAGGGTCCAATTTACAGTAAATATTGGATTGATTGAAGAGGTAGCGTGTGAAAGATTTTAAGAACAGTTGTGTGAAGGGAAAGCATCTTATGACTGCAGTTACTTTGCAGCTCTGTGAACACACACACGCACCAACATACTTACACAAGTCATGCAAACAAGTTTAAAAAAAAAAAAAAAAAAGCACAAAAGCACAAGTAGTCTCAGTGTCCCTCACGTCACACGGGCAAAATTCCAAAAGGATAATTACTTGGTCGTCTTAAAACCTTTTGTTCAGCTACAACTAATCTAAATCCTGGAACTGTGATAATTTCAATCTTAAAACTCCAATTGTTATCAACTAACTTCAGTGTGACATTCTCTTCAGCCTTCTTTAAGCTCAAGCACATGTTAACACAAGTTTGCAGTTTGTGAATTTACCATCCACCTGACATGTGGCGTTACTCACCATTTTTGAAAAACTTCCATTTGGGAAACATTAATGACTGCAACAGTAATCATGAGGCCCAACAACCCTACACATCTGTTCAGCTCTTACAATAGACAATACAAGAAAAGGAGCATGTTGTCTGAATCTACACCATACTGTGTGAACAATACAAAAGCACATAATTATAGATTATTCCTAAGAAATACTAAGTGAAATTTTTGACCTGATGTCACAAATATTTTTTAAGAAAAAATGTTGAATGTCTTGGTCCAAATGTATTTAGTTCTTTTCTAATCAGGCACAAAATTTATGTGCCTGATTCAAAGGAATGACACTCCTGCAAGGTTTGCATCTGCTCTCATGCAGTCAGGCTACTGCTGCTTTAGCTCTGACACAGTAAATATCTGTGGTCCCTACAGTCCTACAGTCATGTCAGAGGGTCTCCACCCTCGGCTCAGTCAGATGTTTTGTCTGTAGCTGCATTGTACCTGCAGTGGATGATCATGGGTCCTGCATCGCAATTTTCAGCCTGTTTAGCGTTCACTTGTGTGAGGAAGCTGAGGACACCACTGGGCTCTAGAGGAACGCCGTGATCCGGCCAGCTCATGTACTGGTAGTGCCAGATTGTACGACAAGTCTTTGGCTGAAAAAATAAAAATAGCAGAATATTATTAAAGCTGCAGGGAGAATTGAATGGACACATGTACTTTTTTGGGCTCATTGCATGTGTCAAAGCTTTTTTGACCTAAACTGAAGTCACTGTGGTCCACACTCTAGGAGGAGTAGTGTAAAACTTGTCATTTCCTGTTGCGTCTAAGAGGCACAAGATCTATTACTGATTTCAGCATGCAGATGTCTTCAGGCTGGGATTCTTACCCAACATGTGAAGTTTGGGGCAGATTGGACTACGGACAGTGGAGTTACAACAACTTCCTGTTTGATGGGGAAACATTTAAATGTGCTAGTCTGGCTACAGCGTTCAAGGAAATACCGTACATGACTTTAATAAACTTTCATGAAGTTTTCAGATTTCAATTGCCACAACAGAAGTGGAATCAAATAGTTTACTGAAGTACAAGGTGAGAAGTTGGTGGAAATTTTAAAAATGGTTTTTAGGTCCCGGTGCCCACAGATTTGATGCGAGTACCTACAGAATGTCCTACATTCATGTGAAAGTTGCTGCTCTTTAAGGGGATCTGTGGAGTCAGATTGCTATGCTAATGTCTCAGACTCATAAATCATGATAATGATTGAAGTTTCATGATTGTTAATCCATGTGTGGTCCTTATAAACTGTATTTTTTGGACAAATAAAGTTGATTAAGACCGCTCGAATCAAAGACACAGAGAACAAGGAGGAGGGATTACCTTATCAGCAAGACAAATCTCCAAAACTCGAACTTTGTAATCAGTGGATTCCGTCAGTGATGTGCAGGTCACCACATATCTGCCCACATTCTTGGACGTTTCATTGTCTGGCCAATATGGCACACATTTATTCTGTACAAAAACAAACACACAATGAATGAAGGGAATGACTTAAAATGCAGCCTCAAGTGCAACAAGCAGTCGTGTAGGTGTTGATTATGTTATAGTTTACAATAGCTCATGCATCTTTTAAGGTTTCAGTTGTTTAATAAGGGAGTTGCAACATTTATTTTTCATATAAATGGTACATTTTAAATTTTTATCTGATTTTAAATTAAACACAAGTCAAAGACTGTGTAAAAAAATAAGTTAGAAATTAAATAAACTAACTTGGTGGTCCTTGGTAGAGGTTTGTGTTCTACTAATTACAGCTGTAGTTATTTATATTTTAGATTTCAGAAGATTTAATATTGCAGGAACAACAATATCAGAATTGGAGATTGTTCTAATACTGACCCGCCCTTTCTCGACTTCTCTCGTGGTCATCACAATCACCTTCGTGTTCTCCTGCCACACCATCTGCCAGAAATCATTGACAGTTGTTGCCAGGCACCCCTGGGTGGCGATGTAAACCTTCTGATTTCCAGACTCCCACTGGGTGTTCTAGGAGCACACAGTGAGAACGCTTCAGTAAACAAACGACAGTCATCTTTAAGACTAAAAACACCACGAATGACGGAAAACAGAACATGAGATTGTTTTGTTTGTCACCGTGAGGCCAGTGACTTTACAGACTTACTCTAACATAGTTGGCGTTGATGTAATCTGAACCCACAACATCCGGATCGGCGTTCTGTAGGATGACCCTAGTGTCGTTGACTTGTGATCACAGGAGAAGAGAGAGAGAACAAGAGCGTGGGATTAATGCCAGTGTGTTGAAAAGGTAAATGTATTCATGACATGTTTGATTTTTTTAATTGAGAACAGTGTTAAAGATTAAAAACTCACAGGGAAGAATATTCTTATATCTGTTTTTGGTTTTATTCTCTGGCCTCTGGCCTTCCTCTCTGCTCTTCTTCACCTTTGCCTCTAATTTTTGAAGAGTCTGCAGTAAAAGGAGATAACTGTTTGATAACTGTTTGCTGTGGTTTTAGTGGATTAGACAATAAAATAATGGACAGATAACCAAACACTAACTGCTTTGACTGCTTCAGTCACATTTTAAGGAGAAATGACAAACATACTTCCGCTCCGCTTTTTACTATTTTCTGACACCGGTTGAATTTAAGTACATTTACATGACTTTGATATAAACTTATAGGGGGGATTTTCTGCTAACTTCTATTGCATTATAATGCATGAACATTGTGTTCTTTTTATTATCATGTACGTGGCGTTGGGCCATGGTCTTTTTTTACCACCACAAGATGGTAGTATAGGCTCACACGCTCCAGTTTTGATCAGCATAAGGAAGGCATGAGTCATTAAAAGCTTCTTAGAAAGTGTTGATAAATCATCTCAGTCTGAAACATTCTGGTAAGCAGCTTGACCAGATGAAACCTCACATCAAACTCCTCCCAGAAGCCGGCCTTGGGCTTCTCTCCCTCGCTTTCCTGCTGCTGCTGTGTGGTTTTGTCCAGCTGTTGCACTCTGCTTTCAATGTCTGCTGCGTTCACTCTGGTGGAGTAATACGGCTGTGAAGAACATGCAGGCAGTGAGGAAAGTCATACTCAGCCAGTGCAATGCACATCATCATCATCACAATCATTAGCCAGGCAACATTAAGACAAGCTCTAAGATGTGAGTAATATTTCCTATCTGAATCCGCACTAAAATTTGTTTTTCATCACTTGCTGGCATTCAGGGTAAAGCTTTCCAATAAGATACTCAAAATGATAAGTAGATTTATCAACAAACACATGAGGAATGAATGGATGCTGACTTTTCATGCATTAAGCCAAATTCCAGTTGCCACGTTTTCATGGTGATGGAATCTGAAGACAGGTGTTGCATTAAATAGGAATCAAACTTGTGGAAAGGAATACTTCTTTGGAGGGAACGCTCATCCTTTGTGGTGATGTCCGGTCTCTGAACACTCTTGTGAATACTTTACTTTTTGTGCATTTTGAAATGAAGTGGTGCGCCATACCAAGTTGTCCCTGAACCATTCCTTCACCGTTACCTCTCCGTTATGCTTCATGAACACACAACCTCACAGCATCCTGATTTATTCATTATTATTTTCCATGAAAATAACATTGTGGGTCATAACCCTGGCACATTTAAACCACCTTGAATACAAATAGCAAGACCTGTTCACCTGTTTGAAATACACCCAGTTCCCAGACATCTCCTGGATGCCTTTGCGTTTGTAGTACTCCACCAAGTCAGTCAGCGTGTCGAACTTCTCTGAGCCTCCCACTGTGTACTGATCATTCTGAACACACAAGAAACAAATGCATGGGTCACTTGTTTTTTTAAACAATGAAAATTATCCTAAGACATCAAATTATTTTTGTATTTCAGGACAAATTCTCTTCAACATCCAAAGTAAAACTCAACACAGCACAATGATATTATTAGCGTTAATACTTGAGTCCAGAGAAATGGATTTAAACTTAAGTCAAAGAAAACAGCATGACTTTAGGAATCCCCTTTAGTACTGCATCATCTCTTACACTCCAGACACATGTAGAAGGAAGGCCATTCACCTGACACATTATCTTGATGTGAGAGACCCTTTTCCCTCCAGTTTTGCTCATTTCGTTTGTCAGAACTGACAAGACAAAGTCTCCAGGTTTGGACAGCGACTCTCTGACCAGAAAGGTATCCGGCTCGTCTCGCGCCACAAGCAGCTTCTCCGCATTCATCCCAGATAGATGACCGTGGTACCACCTGAAACACAATTACAACCGCACTGATACCTTTGCATGTTGCTGGTGCCGTGCATAAACACAGATAATGAAGTGTTTTTTGCAGAAAGTGTTAATAACTAGAACTAAATAAAATCACCCCCTTCTATTGAAGTGCTGGGTAAGGTGAACACACTACACAGTGAGCAGAAATGAAAAGCCACAACAGAATCTCGTGCTTCATAGTCAGAAACAGTTTTTACAGGTGTCGGCTGCCACATGTGGTTGAATTCTGTCCATAGACATATGCTGATGCGTGTGCGTGTGTGTGTGTGTGTGTGTGTGTGTGGAGAGAGTATGAATTAGTGAAGGCAGACTCAGTTGTGCTGGGTTGCGACTTAATTTTAGACGTGTGACACTTCTTGATTTCTTCTTCTACACTTCCTGCTTCGTGGTCGGAAAATTTCTGATGACAGATTTCGTGGCTGAAGAGAACAAAGTATTTATAGCCTGTCCCCCTCCTATTTGTATCATCCACACCGCCATCTCCACCACACATTGTCTGCTCATTTTATGTATTTCACAGATGCTTTTAACACCTAATTGTTTGATTTTACATTAGTTTATGGTTTTAAAGGAGGAGAAATTTGGCTCTGAAGTATGTTTTTTTTAAATAGACCTGCAAGACGCACATGCAGTAATGAAAAATGTTGCATTCAGGCAGTCCTGCGCAAGTGAAGGAACAGCCTGTGCTGAGACATAAATGATGACCTGATCATCTTCGTCATGCCTTCTGACCAGAGATAATCATGCCAGATACTGTATTTGAGAAAAAACAAACAAAAACATAACCTGCTGAGGTGTGCATGATCATGATTTAAGACCCCCACCCACCCACCACCCCCTTACAAAAGGACATGAGATGTGGAGGACAGTGAGTGAGCAAGAACATGATGGAGTGTGCAATAGAGGAAGGCAAGTAGGGTCTGGCCATTGCTTTTTCAAAACTTCAAGTTTCCAACCGCAGAAACAAAAGGGAAGTTAGACAACTGACAGAGAGAGAAGGATGAGGGGGGCAGAGGGTGAAGCTTCCAGCCAGGGTGAAGCACATCTCACAAATACACACATGCATGATAAGAAAGACTGTCCTCCCTGACTCATAGAAAGAGTTGACCTGTATGAATGTATTTTACTAGATGGCCATCAACCTACTTATTCACCCGACAGGACCCAAAGTTCCCACGTGGGAAGAAACCGTCTTCATCAGCCAAACACCAAAAACACCTCTTTGGTTTTTCTTTTGTTTTTGTTTTTTTTTGTTTTTTTAATTTTATCTGACAAACAGCAAATAGCTCAAATTTTTATCTACAGCAACACTCCGGATGTCTTTAATCTGAAGGATGCTGCAGGCAGGCGGAGGAATCAGACAAAAATCCAATTCACAAGCTATATATAGAAATCTAGAAAAAGGTCACTTTTTGTGAGTTTGTCTAATGTTGAATCTAAAAAGTTAATCTATAAAGTAAGCAGTAGCAACAGCAGACTGATATAGGACATGCTTTGAAGCAGAACGCATAGTGTTTCCATTAGGTGGTTGCGTATATCCGCTCATCAGTGTGAAAGGGAAGCAGGTCTCTTGAATCACTGGACTTGCATTAGTTTTTTGTGTCTGTCCGTCATTATAAAACTTATTTTGCTGAACGGTTAACGCAACAACAGAAATCCCCTCTTTTGAGTCAGTGACTGCAGCCTGTTGGTGCTAAAGGTTGGACGTAATTTTCAGGGTGTTGTAAAAGTTAAAGTCCCCCCCTCCACCTTGTGATTTGGTTACTCAGGTATGATGTTCAACCTTTAGTTCACAGAATTGTTTTGGTGCAGTTTGACACCTTGGAAGCCGTTTCACACTTACACGTAGTTCGTCTGTGTCCAAAGTTATTGTTTAGATCACAGCCTGTTTTTATATCTAGAGGGTGTCTTGAAATGTTTTTTTTTTTTAATTCTTGGTAAAGCAGCAGAATATTCAGGTTTCAAAAGATTTTTTTAAAAATCAAGATATTCTTGATGCAAAGACCCCAAGTAGATAAAAAAAATGAATAAATCACTAAACTGCTGAGAGAACTGAGGGAAGTAAGCCTGACCAGCTCTGGGTTCCCACCGTCTGGAGAGTGGGTGATTATTTTCACTGAGTCACATTCGGACAAAGATACTGTGGAGCCAGAATTATCACAGGTGTCTTCATCGTCCCCAGAGGAAAATCATAAAACCTCATGGAATATCAAACCTACAAATGACGCATATTGTCCCCTGCAGAAAAACACCTTTAAGAGGAAATAATGCTAATCAAAACTGACAACAGTAGACTGAACTAATCAAATGTAACCAGAGCGTGTAGGTGGAGGCAGCACAGTGGAAGCCGAAAGAGGCATTAATCATTAAAACTGAGTCAGGAGGAGTGAACAGACCTCTCTGTGGTGGGGTCAGAGCAATTGAGGGGGTACTTGAGTTCAATCAGAGTACCATCTTTGTCCTGCAGGATGCCGTTCTCCGCTGTGTAGTATTCCACCAGCTCCGACAGGGTGGCAAACTTCTCCCCACCGTACAGGTCATAGTAGTCTCCTGTGTTTTGAATCCGAATGTGGGTCACCATCTCACCCACCCTGAGAGGGTGAAACAGTCAAAATGGGTAAAGGTTTTTCCTCATCAACAATCTTGTACTGTAGATCATAATCAATGGAGAAATATCTATCTAAGGGGTTTGAAGGTTAATACATTTAAAACTGATCAATAACATTTATTCATTTTGGGATGAAATGTTTCACCCTTCAAGTTAAAAAAATCAGATCCTAAAAAAATATCTTGATTTCCACAGACGCTGCAGCTGGAAATAGATGAATGTGCTGTATCGACCGTTGGCTCTATATACGTACAGTAAGTGTATTTGTCCATGGCACATTCATGTGAATTTTCATCATTCACAGTACAGTATATGTACATAATTACACAAAGGCAGGTAATACATTAGTTTTCTGACTTTTACCTTTTTATTTTTCAGGCCAATGAGTTTCAAAAAACAAAACTTTTATTAATGACAGGAAGATGATAATAAGGATTTGCAACTCTGAGAGATTCATAATTCGGAGTTCTCTTCTAAGTTTGAGGAATTTCAGAGCTGCCACACAGTGAATGCATCGTATTCATGTATTCATGTAATAGAATACTCCAGAGGTAATCTCAGATTGTTATACCTAAAAAAAATATGTGCGGGTAGGAAGAAATTGATTTTAAAATATTGTTTTGATTTTTTTTTTATGGAGATGAATCAATACTATTCATCAAGAGAATACATGTGAAGGGCTGACATCTGTTTCATTTATATAACTACTATTGTGTGCAGAATTTCATTTCAGATGCAAAACATTTATTAACAAAATTAAGCTTTAATTGTTAAGCTTTAACCACTGACTGTAATACTATTAGCCGTATGTAATATTCAGGCATGCACACTTGAAGAAAATCATCACCCAGGACAAGTTCTTTTTCCGTTATAAATAAAAGCATTATTTCTATTCTGCTAGAATTCTACATTCAGCCTTTTCAGTTATACCCGTTCCATTTTTTTATTTGGAAAATCAGTTTAATGTAAATTACAGTCTTTCATACTGTTAATATCAATGACAAATAAAACAAGAAATTATTTTATATAAATAAATATATGACATACTTTGTGCAGAGCAGTGCAAAGTCAGAAAGAATATTCACATCACATTCACATATCGCTTCGGTCCAAAGTTACAAAAGGTTTACATGTGGCAACAGAATACTATAAAGTGCAGCAAAGGCAGCAGTAGAAGTTCGCATCTTAGGTCATTGAGCTGAATCATCTATATGCTGCAGTAATCTGGATTTCCATATGAAATTTTAACGGAGCGTCTTTTTGTTTCACCTTGATGTTTGTACGTGTAAGAGCAACCATTTTCGGCACAGATTTAAAAGAAAGAAAAATCACATTCATAAGCCTCTGTTGATTTAGAAAATTAAAAGAAAGATTTCAGGTGATTTGGAGATGATTTTACCTGACAGACAGGGAGAAATCTCCGATGTTTCTCTTGCTGGGTCGAGCCAGAAAGCTGCCATGAATGCCTCGAGTCTTTAGTATCTCCTCGGCCTGCAAGCCCGAGATATCTCTGTGGAACCACCTGCATCAGCACATGTGTGAAAAGGTTCAAGTATACCTAATATGAATACTGCAGCTTCCATAACACATGCAAATAGATAAGACTTGTGTCTGTTTAATATAAGTATATGCATCTTCGTACTGTAGGTATATGCTCACCTGGTCTTAATTCTATTTAATATGTTAAAGGTGCACCTCAGCACAGTCCGCAAAAATAATTTTATATAAATTAAATTTTCTGAGAGATTCTGTCATTTTATACAGAAAAACAAAAAATAACAGTTTGTTTATTAGATTTTTGTCAGGTGGAGAGACACATGTCTCATCAGGTCTGAAATAATATATCAATGGCTGAAAACTTACAAATTCGTTAATCTTAACAAGCACCTGCTATATATATATATATATATATATATATATATACATGTATATACGTACATACATACACACATATATACCAAATGTATATATGATGCATCAATGATACGTCGTGATGACAAGTTGACATTTTTCTTTACATTTTCCTGTTTGACAAATAGTTCATTTTTTTTTGGAAAAATTAACATAAAACTATATGCTGTAGTCTTCATGTTTAATCATTCAATGGAAAACTAAATTTTAACAATTTCTTCCACTCTTTTACCTTTTAACAGCACTTTTCACATTATACACTCATGCTAATATACAAAATGCAAGCCTTCAGACTGAATGGCTACGATTTTATCTTTTCCACCTTAGGATGGAAAAAGTGTCTTATGGTCAAGTTCAGCTCATGCTGAAATAAGAAACTATTTTCAGCATGTTCGATAGAATAAATCCAGCAACACAAAATCATATCATTTAAATACTAAATTACGTCTCATACTATACCAAAGAGGTTAAAAAAAAAATGCATGTTTTTATTTGTTCGTCTGACTCCTGCTGCTAAAATTTTTCAAATGGATTTTGATGTCAAAGGAACCAATGCATTACGGAAAAATGCATCCGAGGAACAATGTATTACATTTCAGTGATAAGCCGGATTATGATGTGAATACAGAATATTTCTCAATATTTTTTGACAATTGTGGGATTTGTGGGCCTTTACAAGATTTCCAAATTCAGAGCAATGATGATATTTTCACTTATTTTTGCAGTTGTTTTGTAAAATCTACAATTTTAAAGAGAGAAAGTGACAAAACATCCAAACATGTGGAAGCTGTTTGACAATTAGATTGTGTTTGCAGTTGTAATATGTTTCTAGATTAACCTTTTTTTTGTAATAATAGAGAAATGTCCCTCCACAATCAGGACAGGAATTTCCTAAGGAAACCCTTAAAGAGTTTAATTGTTGAGGACACAAAAAAGTGTTTCTCAATCTATGAACCACTGCATCATTTGCGACACTAAAAAGCACACAACACATCAGAAATCACATGATAGAGGAACAGATCATGATGAATCAACAGCTGGGGAAAGACACAGAGAAGCTGTCATCATACAACAAATCAGCATACAGTCAAGCAAGGACTCACCGAACCATCTTGTATCTTTACTCAGTCTGGCACCGAAGAAGAGAGAGATTGAGAGTCACCTCTGTCTGCACATGTGCAAAGTCAAAAGCATGAAGACAATATTTTAATCTCTGATTTCATAAAGAAACTGCCAGTTCCTCATTACATCTCAATTTACAGCTGCACACTCCCCGAGGATGAAGATAACTTCCATTCATCATTATGTTTTCTGCACTCACACACCTAAACTTCTCAGACTTAAATCAATCCATTTGTATCAAAACTTTGTCCCTTACACCACTTTCACAAAACAACACTTAAACTACCCGCACTCCTTCTCTGCTCCCACCATTTCTCCCTCCATCCAATCCTTTTTAAGTCGCAACAGGAAAGCATGTAAACACTTACTCTTCTCAGCTGCCTCTGAAAACTGACACACACACAGACGCTCAGACTCTATTTGCCGTTCTCTCCTCCTCGCTCTTGCTCTTCCTTCCTTTTTATGTCTCCTTTCACCAAGTATAGTGAAAGCAAGACAGGAACCAAAATAGCTGACAGGCCGGAATTCCTTGAACAGATATAGACTTTTTTTTTTAAAGAGGACCAAAACAAAAACTCGTTACAATAGGTTTAAACTCTCAAAACTTGCTCTCTGAAGATTCCTCCCTCCATTTCTCCACCAGTCATGGTTCACACTGTTACCTTCATTGGTGAATCATAAGCAAGAGTGACTGTCCAGTACTGGTTATTCCACCATGGTTAGAAAAGTAAAAACATCCACTTGAAGTTCCCCCATGAACACCCACTCTGTCTCAGTCAGCTATTTGCAAAGCGGTTACCCTCCATCTTTCCTTGTCTACTATTGTTGTCTGTTTAATCAGTACTTCCAGGTGTGTGTATGTGTGTGTGTGTGTGTGTGTGTGTGTGTGTGTGTGTGTGTGTGTGTGTGTGTGCGTGTGTGTGTGTGTGAAAGTAACACACAAAGGTTAAAGTCACAGAGCACTTCCTTATTTGCAGTTCAACCTTCCCCCATCTGTGTGTTTGTGTGCGTGTGCGTGTGCGTGTGCGTGTGTGTGTGTGTGTGTGTGCAGGTAAACCATTTGCAAACATGAAGTCACTCTGAGCCTGCTGCTGAGGCACCACCTAAAGGCATGAGAGTGTTAAATCTTGAGTTCTAGTATTAATCCCTGAAGTTCAGAGGAGTTTGTAGGAGACGCTGGTTTGTCCACGTGAGGAAGATTTGGTTAGATTTGGGTATTTTAAAGGAACTCCATCCATCCATTTTCTTGCAGACAGGACAACAGAAATCCTAAACAATGTTTTAATGACGACAGCTTCAATTTGTAATATTTCTACTCACCTATTTTGCACTGTAAAAAGATGTTTCTGTTGTCTCACTGGGTAGCTTGTGTTCATCAGGTAAATATAAAAATCAGTAAAGAAATTGTAATTTTTAAAACAGAAGGACCCTTTTAGGTGACAATGACAGCAGCTCATAAGTAACTTTTTGTGTTAATGGCGATCCATTTTTTCACTTGTAAAACGTACTGATTGATAGTTGGATAACACCGAAGTCGGTGGTAACCAGTCATGTTTGCACCTTGCTCTCCGAGTCATACGTGAATAAATTATTTGTACATCCAATGACTATATCCAATATCTAACCAATATCTATATACATACACACATACACATACTGTATACATTACACATATACTGCACATATATACTGTAAATACATATAGTATATATACTGGATATATATGTATATACTGTATACATATATATACTACACACACACACACACACACACACACACACACACACACACACACACACACACACACACACACACACACACACACACACACACACACACACCCCTTCAACTTCAGATCAACAGATACTGAATATGCTGATTCGTAAGACAAAGTGAGGCATTGTATGCCAGAGAAATGTGGGTTCACTATTTGGCAAGAGACCAGCCATTGTTACCCATTCCGTCTGATGAGTTGCAGCAGACTTTAAAGGAATTTGTGCAGTACTCAATTCATAATTATTGATAAACCAAATATGTGTAACCCGTAAAACCTACAGGAATAGCGTATACTGAAATTTCTGATTATTTATTGGGGTTTAGGGAGGACAGATCTAAATTAAAAATGATATGAAACTAAAACCTAAGGTCACTTACAGACACATTCTCCTCATTAATAAGCTGGAAAATGTGAACTACACGTATAAGTGTTGGTGCAAGTTTGCTTGAAGCTTACAGTACAGTGTAACCCCAGAGTGATCCACTCCACACACACATTCAAACAGCACTGCAGGTGTCTTTCACTGTGGTTAACACACTTTAATGCCAGTTTGCTTATTCCCCTCACAGATTTGCATTTTGAACAGTGGAGTGAACTGTGATGTCTCTTCCCATCTGGAATGACAGACCTTCACCTCTCTGCAACAATGTGGCAAACGACAACTGACTGACTGAATATTTTTCACTGAAATGCGACTTTTTGTCATTTTGATTTTGTCATTCATTTTGAGTGTGGCAACACATAGGATTGTTGCAATACATCGGATTAGGTATGTCAGGAAGAATGTACTGTACATGCTGTTCTGTTCTGTATACTATTAATAAAGCTATTTAAAAAAAGAATCATTCAACTATTCTCACATTAACTGCTACCTTTTTCAAAAGAACTTGCTGCTGGTTGCGGTTTTGATGTCTTTATAACTCTAATAAGAGTAATCTTGGGTTCTGGGAAATTGTGTAAGTAATTTTCACCATCCTCTGAACTTTTTGCTACATGTTTTAAGGTTTTCTGAGCACTATATATTCATATTTAGAGATTTATAGCATAATATAATTGAGAAAATTTGAAATTCAAGAGACTCAGGCGATGTTTTATGGTCACATTTGTCTTGTCTACAGCTGTTTATCTGTCTTGCGGGTCACAGGTCTGCTGGAGCCTATCCCAATTGGCTACAAGGGAGAGGTGGGGTACACCCCGGATAAGACGCCAGCTCATCGTGGGGCCACTTGAAAGACAAACACACTCAGACCCCCGAACAACTTGGTGTGACCACATTCACCTCAGCTGCACGCTGTTTGCAGGTGGGAGGAAGCAGAAGAACCCGGAGAGAACCCACGCAGATATGGTGTGAACATAGAAAGGAACAGAAAGGAATCAAACCCAGAAACTTCTTGTTGTGAGGCAACAGCGCTACTCACTGTGTTCCAATGCAGCCCATGTTCACATCCACACAACTTAGGGTCAGTTCATTAGGACAGAAGAACAAACACACTCCTCATGGAAAAAGTAAATTTAGTCAAGCATATAAAATAAAAAAATATAACACTCACTTGGATGACATTGTGGAGACTGACTAGTTTTCTACTCTTCTGCACCCAAAGGACGACTGTCTGTTGTCTGATGATGAGCAAAAAACCCCAAAAGGCACATTAGCAGTGGATATTTTTCTCCTGTTTGGTTTAGCTCCTCTCTTTTTTGTACTTCCTGCATCAAGCCTTGCTCTGGTCTAGCCTCCAACAGTCTCATGATAAGATATCAGGCTGCATTACCAGCCCAGTCAATCCTCCCGCCCAGTAATTTACTCTAATTTTCTTAATTACTCCAGTATCTATAGGAGAAAATGTGGCTGTTCCTGTTCCCTTCCCTGCCTCATGTCCTCCTCGCGTGTGATGGATCTTGTGCTTCTCCGCGTCCCCGGATAAAAAAAATCATTTGCCTCCATGTAAATTCCACCCCATCATTCACGGCCTGGATGCAAAGTTTGCCATGCTCATCATATTTGTCCTTTGTTTGGTTATATTTTTCAAGTATACGAGTTATTCTAACAAACACACGACGGTCAAAATGTCAACAAATACTATAATGCTGAGATCAGTGGTCAGCCTCACTAATAAATCAGGCAGTGCTTTCTAATTCTGTCACTAAAACATTTACAGATGTAGGCATATTTTTGAGAGAATTTTACCGCTCCAGCAAAGCTCAGGAATACATGCCAAAGAAGGATTGAAGTTGTCGTGGCAGAGCATCACTAATTTTATTAGCAGCACTAATACGACCATGTTTATTAAATTAAATCAGGTACCTTGTTGATTCCAAAACTTAAAAGCAATGTGACATACTTTATTTATTATTTATGGTCATCACATTCTGAGACCAGAATGTTGTACTGAAGTCAAATTGCAATAAATTGGCAGCATATCATTTCTGCAGGTGTTTAATTTTTTTTAGATTTGTCCTGAAGGTGTCACTAGAGAAGTCATTATTATGACAACATCCTGAGGTCACATTAAACACCTGTATGGGATCACAAGATATATCAAGACATTCCATTCATTCATTGTTGATACCCGCTTCTTCCACCTATCCCAGCCGACTGGGGGCGTGAGGCAGGGTACACCTCGGAGCCATGTGTAGACAGACAAACAGACTCACACCTACGGACAATTTGAGACCAATTCACCTGAAGTGCTTTTTTTTGGAGGTGGAAGCCGGTGAACCCGGAGAGAACCCACGCAGACACGGTGAGAACATACCAACTCCAGAACAGAGTTGGACTCGAACTGGGAACTGCCTTGTTGTGCGGCGACAGCGCTAACCACTGCGCCACCATGCCGCCCACATCATTCAAAACTTCAAAAATCCTGTTAGAACTTCACCAAAAAGTTGTAAGGATCACAAAGGCCAGTTGTATTAATTATTTGTTCTGCCACAAATTCCATGAATTGTCTGATTGTCTCTAATTGTTGAAATATTCCCTTCTGACTCAGAGTGGTGGCTTACGATGATAGCGGACATGTAGATTTCCTTAAAAGAATCAACAACCTTGAAAAACAGTTGACTTTTTATTGTATACCATAAAAACAAACAGCAACAATAGAAACAATAAGTTGTTAACCATAGTAATAATATTCAGTAATGTAAAACAACATAACAGACAGTAAGCAATTAAATTAAGATTGCCATCGTTCTCAAAACTCCTATTTACTGTACCTACAAGCTGTGGAGCTATAGCCTGTCCATATTTTGGGCAGACACACAAGTTTCCAGGGAGCAAATCTGTGGCACAGATAGGAATGTTGAGGTGCTGGTTAGGGCTGAGCATAGAGCGCTGCTCCCGGATCGGGTCACCTGACGAAAGAGGTAGAGGTTTGGGATGGAGGGCAACGATGCAGGAGGGGGTAAAACCCGACTGACTCATACAAACGACAGTAATAGTCTCAGTGTCAGGAGCATTCTGCAGTAGAGGTGCACATTATTATGCCCTATTTTATACATACAGGAGTCACACACTCACACAACACAAGCACTCTTTCTCACCACACGCACACGCAAGCACGTAGAGAGGTGTGTGCACGCACACACACATGCACACACACACACACACACACACACACACACACATAGAGGAATCGAATGACTGTTAAAAAAAGTCACAATCTGAACAGCAAAATCCCTTGAATTCTTTTATAATCCAAATATTACTAGAAAGCACCAATAAACTCCAAACATGCTGCTGCTGCTGCTGCTTCTCCCGACGAGCCTCATTAGCCTCATGATACATTTACTTATATACACTGGTTTGACAGAATGGTCACGCTTCTTGCTTTCCTGCTCAGGTTGAGAGTTGAATTGGAATCCCAGTGGAGGAGAAAGGCTTGTAAATAGCCTGTAGCGGAAAACTTAATTCTTCCATTCACTCCCATCCTACATCTATAGTTTCAGTCTTTTCAATAAAGCAGCACAACTGATGCTCTTCCAGAGTCTGGTGACGGGTTGTGGGTCAGAACGTGGATGAATTTGACTGTACTGTACAAGGTGGTTGGGGAGGGGAGGTCTGCTACATGGCGGTGAGGTGAGAGCGACTGGCCTCGGTCAGTGAAAGTGAGGCAGACTGGGTAATTGGTCAACGAGGCACCTGCATCTGCTGTGACGTCTGTGATTGGGTCTGGGAGGTGACCTCAGGGCCACGGCTGGCCAATCGGCTCAGGATGTTCCTTTCAGACATCTGGAGCCGCACAGCGACAGGGGGTATCCTGGCGATGGTCGCAGGGAGACGTGTGACGTCAGCCTTCATGTCACTCAGCAGTTCCTCCAGCTGTTTAAGAACTGGAAACACAACAAAATGAACCATGATCAACTTTATTATAATATAAATGAAGGACCATTTTAGGTTTTAGGTCATTTTATGTCTGGTTAAATTTTAGTATCAGGCTCCAGTCAGATAGTAGTTGGGAGTGTTTATTTCCTAGAGTGGTAATAAAAAGCTGCATCAGAGGTTAGGAGTTATAATTAAGGCCCATAAAGAAATGATTTGTGTTTATATTACAGTCCCCTTTTGCCTGTTTCACACCAACAGATTTACAGTCTAAGCTTCGTTTTGTTCTTATTCAAAAACTGTTATACATAACCTCAGAAAATTATCATTACAATTTGAGTAAATGGCACATTATTTCATGGTGAAGAATACTGCAATTTCCTGCCACGAAGGAAGATTGATCTCAGTTTTCCAGGAACATGAAAACCTTCATTAAACTTGTCTTGTCATCTTCATGTTTTACCTTTATGTAAAACCGCATTGGCAGGCTTGTTTCCAGACATAGACTCCTTGCTGAGGTGCTGGTGGGACTCGGCGAGACACTCCACCTCACTGAAGCGAGTGTTGAGAGCCATGGAAGGGTGGGCCGGGTCTTCTGTCATGTTCAGGTAGGCTGCCCTACGCAACTGCTCTTCAATCACCAAGGCCTGTTCTAATAACTACACAGTAAATGAAGAAACACGAGATGCCTGATGAGATATGACAGAAATACAGACAAAGGGAAATCATTATAGTGTTCTTAATTCACCTTGAACCTGCGGGCTAGAAACTTGTTCTTGATCTCCAAGAAGTTTCCTCTGCTCATTTCACCTTTGAAAGGTTCATTGAGGATGGCGAACCTCACGTCGTTCTGCACGTCCTGCCACCGAGCGTAGCCATGCCTGAGAGACGCTGAGGTCAAGTGTAACAACTCTCTACTATAGTGAGGATTAGAATATACTTATTTTCTCAAGTAGGCTTTACAGACCTCTTCTGCTAGTTTTAACTAACAAAAAGCAACAAAAAAAAACAACCACTTTTTTCCATTTTACAAGGATACTGTATAATGCCAGCCAGCAGCCAGTAGTCATGGCGACGGTGCCAAATCTCAAAAGTCTTCTTGGTGACGGTGGCTGCCCTCTCCTCATTCTGCCACAGAGAGTGGAGCTCTGAAAAGGAAGAGAAAAAAGTCAAAGAATAGAATCTAAGTGGACAGAAGAATAGAGACAGAGAGGAGTTCTTTGTGTGTTCACCTGTGAATCCTCCATCAGCGATGTTGAACATGAACCTCTGCTTGGTGGCTTTTTTCTTCTCCTCACTGATGTTAACCACCAGTGCAGCTGTCGCTCCTTCTTTGGTGTTCTCTCCATTCTGCAGTTTTCCAGATTCGTCTGATTTAACTACATCCTTCTCTTCTTTTTGTTCTGTGAGGAAAAAAAACATGGAGACGAGGGTAAAATTCAGTTGTGAAAAATATTTGAGTGCAAAATTAATAACTAATTCAAGATGACGCCATGCTTTTATTTCTAAGTGTGAATGTTTGCATGTGCTTACCTTTCTTTTCCTCTGTCAGCAAAACTGTGTCGTTCTTCTCATCTTTTCCCTCCTCAGCTGTAGACAGAGATGCAGTGTTATGACCGAAAACTAAAGAGAATGGGGCTTACTTGAAAACAACTTGCACATTTAACTCACCCTTCACCCTGTCCTCCTCTGTATCCTTTTTGCCATCCCAAATTTCACTCTTGACCTCAGCAGGAGTGTCCTTCTCCAGCTCTGAAGTCTTTTCTTTCTCCTCTTTCTCTTTGCCAACATCTCCAGCTTCACTCCCTTGGCTTTGGTGCCCACTTCCCGCGTCCTTCTCTTTCTCTTCCTTCACTGCAGTGGAGACTTCATCTCCTTCTTTCTTTTCAAGGCCAGGGGATTTTTCAGACTCATCTGGGATTTCAATAATCTGGGGGCGAGCAAGGTTCAATTTTCAATCTGATAAATCGAACTTGACTGTTCCGAAAAATAAAAATGTGCGTGATGATTATAAAAACCGAGTTTACCTCGGGATCTTTTCCCTTTTTGGCTCCTTTACCATCCTCGCTCTCTTTCTTCATGTCTTCTTTGTCATCTGATTTAGACAAATCTTCTGAAAAACAGAACAAACATGTCAGCAACATCTTCAAAAGGAGATTATTATTTATAGGCTGTTGTCACAAATTATTTTGAAAATTAACGTTTGAATATGGTTGAAAATGCATCTTATGGCCAGTTATTATGTCTCTCTGTACGAGCTCAGCTTCAGTACTGTGTGTGCACCATGAAAATAATATAGTATAAAGTACACATACACGGTACATATTTACATATTTGTTATGATAATACAATACTGAGCATGAGATTGGTGTATGTGTGTTTGTGCACCTGGGACAGGAGTGTTGGGTTGTGTGTCTGCTGGCGTCCCAGTCGAAGGAGTTTTTGAGTCTTCACCTGCAGCCAAAGCTGCAGCCCTTTTATTTTCCTCCAGCTCTGCCATCCAGGGCATCGACCACTGACCGTTCACATGTTCAAACTCCTGCACCTGCAAATCAACATGTAAATATGTGAGGCCATAACTCAGTGACTCCACCATCTCAAACCACAGTGTCTTCTCTAACTGGTAAATTACCTTTTTCCTTATGAGTGACATCACGCCAATGCGGGTGAGCACGTGTTGCCTTGACAGACCCTCCCGTGGGACACCATCTGCAAAGGTCTCTGCTCCATCAGCCCCCGGCTCACAAAGGTGACGCATGAACAGAGACACATAGGCCCTGCAAACACATGTGAAGAAGGTGGAGGGGTGTCCGTTAAATGAATTTGGGAAATATCAAAACCTCAGCTAGCATGGCACAGAAAGCAGACTTCAAATCAAAGAAAATGATAAATATTCATTCATTCGTTCATTCTTCCCCAGCTTCTTCTGCTGTCGTGGGTCGTGGGGTTAAAATGATGAATATATTACATAAAAAATAGACCAAGCCATTCACCAGTATAGGATAGAATAACATTTTGTCAGTTCCTTTGCAGAATCTAGAGTGGTGTATTTACTTTTTGGAGATATGATAAGGAGAACCATTATAAGTCTCCTGAAAGTCATCCTCCCACAGAAAAGCTGAAAAGCTCTAAAATAGTATTTCCATGGAAAGCACACAAAATTTGCAAAAACTTCAAAATTTGCAAAAACTACAAAACATGTCTGGTGTGTTTTATGACGTCTAGGTGTAATGTTTGCTAAAAATGATGAAGACAAAATCCTTCTAAATTACCTTACCTTACTAAATTACCATGGAAACAATAGGAAAAAAATGTAATGACAATTCACAATATCAATTAGATAAAAATGTATCAAGATTTAATTTACAAGGCAGTAGAAAAAAAGACTAACTTGAATTCTTTCTCAGACTTCCCTCGGAGGTCCCTGACCAGCCACTGGTTGGTGAAAGCATCCTGGGGAGGCATCCCATAACGCATCACTGCATTCAGGAACGCTTTCCTCTGGCGTGCATTGAAGCCCAAAACCTGATTTAAAATAAATTAAATAATTATTAGCAAAAACAGTATGTTAACCAACACCTTTAAACACATTAACTCACTTAACTTCCAACGACATCCAAAGACGTCAATAATGTTTTCCAACCGGCTGGGGGGACAGGCTGACGAAGCTTGTCAGTGAAAATTTGATTTCTAATAATGAAATTTAGTGTAAGGACGACTGATCCAGTAACGGAACAGAGGATGGTGAAGTTGCTGAAGCTTACGATGCAACAAAGATTGAGTACGTCCGCGCGCACCAGTGAGCATCTTGCGATGGGTCAAGAAATGTCATTGGAAAAGTCCGCCAAAATAAATGAAATACTACAAAGCCCCGGCAGCCAATGAGTTAATCACGGTTAGTTTATTTTGTGCCGATTACTTTTTATTCTGTGGGGACTCACCTCGATGTTTCCACCAACTCTGGCCAGCAGTGGGGGAAGGGGTTTGTCGCGATCGTTCCTGAGCCCTTTGCGGTTCGGTCTGCGGGCGTTGGCTTAAAACCAGAAGAACACAATTAGTCTGTGTCACGTTCATTCTACATTGCAGGCAGTGCATTTCACAGAAGCCATGAAAATTTTGAAAAAAACAACAACAACAAAAACCAACAACTCTGATGTATCGTCATGTGTCCTTAGTGTCCTAAAGCTGCTGAAGATGTTCCACTTACGGATCATCAGGGCACATTCTTTTCTTGCTCCAGTCGTCCCTCCTCACAATCTCTCCCTCGGCACTTCTACATTAAATGCTTCTCCTTCAAGCGTAAAGCTTTCAGAACATTTACAACTGAAAGCAGTCTTGTTATACATCGCATTTAATGATACTTAGTCAACAGAGCCATACCTGATTAGAACCGGAAACAATTGATGCAAACATATCCAGTGATTGGGGCTTATAAACAAAGTGCACAATAATACTGTACTTCAATTAACTTAAAGAATATTATATATTCTGAAACAATCATGAGAGAAACACATTCAATGTACTTCAAAACATGACAGGTGCTTTGATATAAATCTGTTTAAAGTGTTGTGTTGGCAGAGACACTGTTCATTCTAATTTATAATTCATTTTTCTTTGCTTCTGTTTTCTTCTGGTTCTTTTTCTTTCTGTCTTTCCTTGCCTTTCTACGCCCAGAGCAGACGATGCAGCTACAAGTTCTGTTTCCTGAATAGTCGTAGATGTTGTCAAAGAGGATATCATAGCTGTCGTCTGAATCTGAATTAGCATCTGTAGGGGCAGTTAGTGAAAGCGGTTAGTTTTTGAAAAACTGGGGCTCAGAGAGTAGGTTCCTTACTAAAAGGAAGTTCTCACTTTTTCAATGACTACTTTTTCACAGTGGTGAATGCATTCACAGGTTAGCATACTCACACATGCCTCTTCTCTTAAGAACAGTCTTGGTGAACCTTACCTTCACTGCGTTCATCAAAATCTTCATCTCCTTCCTCCGAGGCCACCGAGTAGTCAGACTGGTTATCAGACTGATCCTCCTGCCAGTCTGTAGGGAGAGCAGAGACGAAGACTGATGAAGAGGAAAATAAAAAGGTAAAAATCCCTTCACAACTTGTACAGAATCTTTCTGGTAGATGAGATAAACTAGATTTGCACTCCCAGTAAAGAAGCTTTGAAATCAACATCAAACAAAATGTTGGCCAGAAGAGGGAGACACTGCTTCAGAACTACGTTTTTATATCAACAAGCAAAGGGAATAATTTAATCTAAAATCTAAAAAAAATCGATTAGAAAGGCCGCACCAGTTTATTTGTATCAACACAATTACCTTTTATTTGAATGTTTTAACTAAGGAACTGTTTATTTTTTTTAAAAAATCTCAGAAACATTTTAATGTTTTTCAGGTGATTTCTTTGTAATTCTGTACTCACCTGAAATTACATCAATTTAAAGTGGGCCACAATAGATTGGGGGGGGGGGTTCATATCGTTTAAGTTTTTGTTCGGGTTTTTAATCAGTAAAATATGATGACATGCTTAGTCATCATTTACGGCACAACTTTTAAGTGCAAATATTATATGCGGCATCATTGTATCTTCTGACAAATAAGACTTCATGATATCTAGCGTAATCTAATTTAATCTAATCTAATCCATTTACAGCCATAAAAAACTCTTATTAAATGGAAAAGGCTGATTTCATCACAAATGTGGAGGCTGTTTGTTTCAGATGAAAAAATTTGACCCTTCTGTGAAGTCGTTTTGATTCTAATCTTCTCTATCCTGCAAAATATGATGCTTCTCCTCGTTCTCAGTTACAACAATCAAACAGGAAAATGTATGCAATATCATCTTTACCTTTGAGTATTTTTTCCTAATGACTGCAGATTGTATTTTGATCAGGATCTTAAAACACATTTAGTCTTATTCTGGTTATTTAGTGTGCATCAATCTAATGATTACAAGCAGCTTTTTACATATCACTCTGTGCTGCAGATTTAAAAAACTTTGATTAAAACTTTATAATCATTTATAGAAATATCTTCAAGATCCAAAATGTTTAAACATGTTTCATCTTAAAAACAAATACATTTCTAAATAACACACAACATGCTTCTAAATGCACAAAACGTGCCATGCACTGACTGGTTCTCCGACGACGTTACACCAACACCACACAAACACATGACAACCAACAGCACTTCACAATACACACTCACACACAAGAAGAGGTTGCATTATGTATTGTTCTGTACCCTGTCTTATACCTCGTTCCTCTTGGGAGCCATCGTTATAGTTGACTGGCTTTCGAGTTCTTTTGCCTTTGCCCAGATTTCGGGCCAGATCCTCCTGCTGCTGCTCATAATGGTGACGGAGCAGCTTTTCCCAGTAGTCAGGGTCAACACTTTCCTCCTGCTTGATCACCTCCCTTTCTATCTCCTCCTCCTTGAGAACAGGGAAGAATACTTTTTAAATAATACATTTTAGTGTTAAGATCGAATTGTTTTTGGCATTGGTTATTACAAAATATCTTAAAGATGCACTTAAAGCCCATAGATTTAGTATTCTAAATCCTTTGATGATACTCAAAATATACAATACACAGATCTAAACACACTTAAACACACAATAAAACAACACTCAAGTCAAAGCTCAGCAAAGGAACATTATTAGACAGCCCCCTTTTGACTGACTGAAACAGTTTTGTTTTATTCAGTTATAGACTTGTACACTTGTAGAAGCACTCATACCTCATCGTCTTCATCTTTGACCACATACTGAGCCACCTTAAAGGAGCTGAGGTATTCATTCATGCTCTGTAACTCAGTGTCATCGGTAGCATCCTGGTTCCTGTCCAGCAAACGGTCGATTGCATGGTCATCGTAATGGATGACACTGCTGTCATCCTCCTTGTTGTCTCCTGAAAGTAAAGTAAACCAAATGAAGAAGGAAACAAAATCAGACATCCAAGGGTGAAATAATCCCAATACTCGTCTTCTATCACCAATATCCAAACCGGTTAGCATCCTGTTTACATGATGGCATAAGAAAGCATGGTGCGGTATATTAAAGTTAATTTAACTATGAAATGAGAGCTGTTATAAATATTAATGGTATAAAACAATAGAAAGCTCAAAATCAGATTTATTTGGATTGTAAAAATGTCAACTATAATTTGCCTTGTGGGTCAGATCAATCACAGACCTTTGAATTTCATCACACATGAGCCATTTTCTCACAGCTGAAATTATTGTGCAATTATGGTGCAATTTTGAATTTTTATAGTAAAATGAAATACAAAATAAATGTCACCGATCAGAAATAAAAGCCTCCGGCTGTGGGTTGAAGTCAACTCACCCTCTCCAACTTCATCTTTGAATAACTCTTCAGTTCCAAACTTCAGGATGTCATCAAGCTCCTGCTTGGACATGGAGCCTGTCTTGGAGCCAAGACCAGGTCGCACCACCAGATGAGTGAGCATCATCTTCTTCTTCGCCACCTAGTGGAAAGCAGTCGACAAATGACACACAAGGTCAAGAAAAAGGTCACAGAATTCTTGCGTCTTTTTTTCCTTTTTCTACACAGACCTGTGTTATCCTCTCCTCGACAGAGGCTTTGGTAACAAATCGATAAATCATCACTTTCCTGTTCTGGCCAATTCGATGAGCCCTGCTGAACGCCTACAAACGCACAAGTGTGAAACAAACAGCATCATTACAGATCGCCCCATCATAAACATACATGCTGACATGGATGGGAGGTGTTTCCATACCTGGATATCATTGTGAGGATTCCAGTCAGAGTCATAGATGATAACAGTATCAGCAGAGGCGAGATTGATGCCCAAACCACCAGCTCTGGTAGAGAGGAGGAAAGCAAACTGGGGGGCACCGGGAGCTGTTTGAATAAACAGAAAAACAGGCATGTGGAGAAGGAACCTTTTGGCACTGAAGGCATTACTGAAAACTGATTTTAAAAAATAAAATATTTCCAGGACCAACCATTAAAGCGATCAATGGCTTCTTGTCTCAAGTTTCCAGTGACTCCTCCATCAATTCTCTCATATTTGTAACCCTCATTCTCCAGGAAGTCCTCCAGGAGGTCTAACATTTTGGTCATCTGGGAGAAGACAAGAACCCTGTGTCCACCTTCCTTCAGCTTCCTCATCATCTTCTGGAGCAGCATCAGCTTTCCTGAAGACTTGGTCAGAGCATTGCCCTCATACATGCCATTTGGAAGTTTTGGTGCCTCCTGCAATCCAGAGGAAAAGTTTGGATAAACTGACACCATAATCCATTGTAAAACATTATATTAAGGAACACTAACTAATAGGTCAAGATATCACACAACATGCACCCCCTGAAAGAAGTCATGTTTATATAAAAGTGAATGAAAAAGATTTGGACCGTACTGTAGCAGCTGCAGGAAAAAGGTAGGGGTGGTTGCAACACTTTTTCAGGTCCATCACCACATTGAGCAGAGAAACCTGGTTTCCTCCTCCCCGAGTGTTCAGAGCCTCAAAGTTACGAGTGAGGATGAACTTGTAGTATTTCCTGGTTTATAATGAAGAAAAAGAAATGTCAGAGAATGCACAATGGAAAATATTCCACAGACGTTTTGTTTGTTTGTTTTTAATACAGGTAGTATTAGTAAAAAAAAAAGCCTGAGGGAATAGTGCTTTTGTATGTAGAGTAGTAATGGCATTTGAATGAGCTCATATGGCAATTATAAACTGGAATTTAATAAAAATCAATTTACAACAATTCAACTGATGAACAAGCTCTCAGAAAAAATTCTGTTCGAAGGCTAATAACTACCTGTCTTTGTATGAGGACAAATTGTAGAGTTGTTCAAAATTATAGATGAGAATTCTGGATGGATTTGTTTTTTAAGTTTTCATATTCAAACAACTGTAATAATATATTGGTGATGTTTAATATCTTGTCACTCACTTCTGCATGGGGCTGAGCTCCACTCGAACAATGAGCTCAGTCTTTGAAGGCATGTGCTTGAAAACATCAGCCTTCAGCCTTCTAAGCATGTGTGGTCCAAGCATGTCGTGAAGCTTCTTGATCTGGTCCTCTTTGGCAATGTCTGCAAACTCCTCCAGAAACCCTTCCAGGTTGCTGTAAAGAGTACCAAAAAAAAAACAAAGGAAAAAAAATGAATATTTATAAGGAAAGTGTGGGTGTATTCATTCTGTCTGCAAAGCTGCCACATATTCCACGATCACATATGGGGCTACTGACTTGAATCTCTCTGGGGTCAGGAAGTTCAGCAAGTGGAACAGCTCCTCTAGGTTGTTCTGAAGCGGAGTACCAGTTAGCAGCAGTTTGTGTTGCAGTGGGTAGTTGTTCAACACTCTGAAGAACTAATAACAGGCAGAGAGAAGGAGATGCGAAAAAATGTTTTGGATTTAACACAGCTGTGGTTCAGGTGTAAATCAGAATTTTTTTTGATAACAAGGGGTCCATTTGAAACAAAGCATGAATAAATTAAAATAACTAGACATTTCTGCTCAAGCATTCTACTGTCAAGTTTCCATGACATGGAATAGATTGACCCACCTTTCATGGTATTTGCACTACTTTTAAGTATCCAATACTTGCAACCTATTTTTTTGGCATTACTGCAATCAAGGTTTCAAATACGCTGATCAGGCACTAATAGGTGATGCGGAAATACTGCAGACCACTGACTGGACAGACATCATAGCATCATCAATGTGGAGCACAAACTAAATACCCTGCATACCACAAACCCTTTTTTAAGTATTTTTATGGTCAGCCGTTTTTTATTCATGTCTGCTAAGGTTCCGATGTTTCTCTCTTTCGTAACTGCCGAAAAGATCGTATGAGCTGGACAAAGGTGTGTATCGCACTGAAGATGACATCACGGCAGTACTGCAAGGCATCACTATGACAACCACCTACACTGAAGCAGTACCGTCCTCTAATGGAAAACAACCACAAAAGTATCTGATTGTAAAAATGAGTCGAGTCGAGTAGAGCCAATACCATGAAGTGGAAACTCAGCTGATGTTCTCACCTTTGACTGATTATTTTTGAGTCTGTGAGCCTCGTCCACAACCAGACAGGCCCATTCAATGGAGCCTAGTGCAGCCTGGTCAATGGTGATCAACTCATAGGATGTCAGCAGGACATGGAACTTGACTGGGGAGTCTTTCTGTAATGCAAAAACATAGTGAGCAATAAATGGCCAAATAAAAGGATCAGGAGGAAGTAAGATCAGGCAGTAAGACAACTGTATTCCTGTTTTCATCCTGTCCTTCATTTCTCTCACACATCCTATGCCTTAATTTCCTGTTCTCATCGTCTTAGTCTGTCACATCAAACTAGTAGGATAGTGACATACCTAAATTGTTAGCCTGCATTCTTAAATATGAATCTTTTGCTGTCTTTAGTGGTGTTTTGAGCCACCCTCCAGCTCCCCATCATCAGCAGTCTTCACAGATTCAACAGCTTTATCATTTATTCAGGCTCATCAGCATCATCAGCCACCACCACCACATATGTCTAGCCTCCATGAGAGGGTTTCTGCTGCTCCTCATGTTGTTGTTCCTCATCAAAAATATCCCTGAGCACTTTACGTGCCAGAGACTGATGTGATGAATTTTTAATTTTTTAAATTTTATATACTGGTTTGTTCCCCGAAGGGAAATTAAGAACGCACACTCTAGCTACTGATTCAAACGCATGCATACATATATATTTGTGAGTACAGGCCCCTGTAGGCATGCAGGGGAGGTAGAGTGGCAGGCAGCTCCTTCTTGGTGCGCCTCAAATGAAAAATTTGTAAAGGGGACGGCACCTTGCTCAAGGGTGCCTTGGCAGTGCTCCGGAGGTGAGCTGACACCTCCCACTGTCAGCTCACCTCCGGGTTTTTTTTTGGGGGGTGGGAGCGGGAATCGAACCGCCGATCTTAAATCATAGGACGACCCGCTCTACCACTGAGCCACTGCCGCCCTAAGTAGAAGTATAAGAAATCACTAACTCTACTTCATTCTCTGGTCTTGTATGATTGACATACTTGCATCACTATTGCTTATTTGCCCCTTACCTTCATCTTGGATGCTTTTTTTCCACCTCTAATGGCATTTCCCTCAAAAGAGAATTCATTCTCCCGAATGACAGCCCTGCTGTCTTTGTCCCCAACGTAGGTCACCACGTACATGTCAGGGGCCCACATCTCAAACTCTCTCTCCCAGTTAATTATGGTAGACAGGGGAGCACTAACCAGGAAGGGACCTTTGGAGTGACCCTGCAATAGGAGAAGATGAAGTCAGCATGGAAAAAAGTTATTTATAGGCCATTTGTACTCTTTTTATCCGAAGAACTTTACAGGTGATGGCGTGTTGGGAGAAATTCGAGGATGAGGGCCTTTCCATGCAACACATCGGCGGATGCTCATGTGCACTGAACTACCAAACCCTGTTGTCAGTGAACAACCTCCCGAGCCTCAGCTGTAGTTTCTCAGACAAACTACAAGAGGGTAGTTATGTTAGAAACTGCACTTGTCCTGTCCTGCCTTTAGGATAGAGTTCTTTACTTTGAACCCACCCCCTTTAAATGGACAGAGTTATTGTGTGTCACATGTCTGAAACCCACCGTACTCATAACTATGGGAGGACAGACTGGACAAATCAGTAAGGACGAAACAACTTGCAGATAACGCCATTCATAAAATGTTATTCATCTATATTTTATCACATACACGTTTCAAGGCAGCATTAACCATGTAAAATACACAAAGCATACCAAAGTCAGCAGAATCTGAAAAGAAAACAATTCTCACCTCCTTGTACAATGAGTAGAGGAAAACTGCAGTCTGTACAGTCTTGCCTAAACCCATCTCATCTGCAAGGATTGTGTCTGTGGCCTGAGCCCAAGAAAACCTGAGCCAGTTCAATCCCTCCAGCTGGTAAGGATGAAGAGTTCCTCCAGTGCTGTCCAGGTACTCAGGCTGGCGATCAAATTTGATAGTGGGCTGGAGGGAAGAAAGAGGAAGATTAAGTCCTCCTGTGTCCTGATCAATACTGCATCACCTGACTTATTGGTCCATTATAAAACCTACACATATGGATAAATAATCAAAACTAGGTTCGGAAATAGTTTCAAAATACTTACATCCACAACAGGATTAGCAGGTGGTCGCTCTGCCTTCTTGACTTTGACAGCTTTCTTCAGCTTTTTACCAGGTCTGCCCTCCTCACCCACCATTAGCTCCCTGAAAGAATATAATAGTATGTGATGTAAAATCTATTCTCAGTTGCATTGATCAGACATTTATTAAATCTCTGCACACCTGTGATTCCAGTATGTCTGCTTGTAGGTGTCAAACTCAGGGATGTCCATGTCTTCACTTTCCCAGGTTGACTGGTCATACGGCAGATCTCTCCATTTTATCAAGTAATGTACGTTATTCTTTTTATCAACACTAAGATGACAAAGATAAAGAAAAGTTGTTTAACCGTAATGTAGTCTTATAACTTCACACCTTCAGAGCAAAGAATTTGACTATGAACTTCTTATAGATGATGTATTATTTCAAATGAGATTGTACATGCGTTCGTTACCTGTGGTTTAGGATGCGGTGAATCATCAGCCACTCCATCTTGACTCCAAAACGGTAAAACTCCTCCTCCATGTGAACAAATAGAGGGTCTTTGTTCTTCCTCTTTGTACTTTTGTCATCATCAACGTCACCTCCAAAATCCACGGGTGGAGGTTCATCCATGTCAGTCTTTCTCTGGTAATTGCGGAACATCACCTGGCAGTTCAGCTCCAGCTAAGAGGGTGCAGCAGGGAGAAAAAGAGAACCGATGGTTTAGTCTATTTATTTTGTGTTTATACATGTAGGAAATAAAAAGAAGTCCAATCTAACGGTACCTGTAACTCCAGCACCCAGGAGCAGTGCCAGTAGGACATATTGCACCATTTGACAAAGAACTCCCTTTCTCTGCGCCCCGTCAGTGGTGGCGGATCAGGTTTATCAGCAGGTAGGTCAGCAGGCCGAGGGACAGGCGTGGGGGCTGGTGGTTCACCCCATTTCCATGTTATAACCTTCTGGACTTTACCCTTCATCGGTGGACACTGTTACACCATAGGAAGAGAAGAAATAATTAAGGATATATTTTTTATTAATGAACTAAATCAACAAAAAAGAAAAGATACGAAAAAGAAAAAAAGGGGGAAAAAAAGACTGCCATGATGGTTTACCTAAAATACTGACAGTATGCAAAAGATGAAATCCGTGCACACACACCAACTCATATGCACCAGTGCACAGCTCTCACCTTGCAGCGGGGGCAGATCCATTCACCATTGGGAATTTCAGGGAGAGGAGGGTTGAGGCAGTGAATGTGGTAGGAGGAGGGGCAGGTGTCACAGCACAGCAACTCCCCTCCATCCTTGCACACTCGGCAGAACTCAATGTGGTGGTCATCTTCTTCCTCCACCCCTTCATCCCTACGGTCTTCCTCATCCTCCCCTTCGACTTCGGAGAGATCCTCTCTGGCCTCCCACTGGATCCCCTCCTTCTCCTGGTGGCAGGATTACAAACGGAAGGAGGAGGTGAGGGGGAGGGGGAGGGGGGCAGACAGGCAGAGAAGATATGAGGAATGGAGTGAAAGGAAAAAGGGAGGGGTGTGGGGTGATTTTCGAGAGAGCCAGGGGGGGGGAGTGTGCGTGTGTGTGGTGGGGGGTGAGGGGTGGGGCATAGCGTGCGTGTGCATATTTGCGTGTGGAGCCATGGTGCAGGAAGGGACGGAGCGTGAGGGGAGGGATAAGAATAGGAAATGGAAGGGTTGGGGGGGAGGGGGGTGAAATGTGTGGTGGGGAATAGGAGAGGTTCGATAGGACCATGAGCAAAATGGGGCCAGAGGACAAAGAGAACACAAATACTTGTTGAAATCACCTTCAGTGATCAAACCTGCCACCAGTGGAATTTTCCATTCATAAATTATTTTTCAGACACAGTATTTTTCCTGTTTTGTTTGTACTATTTCCATACTAAAAGGTGAGTTCAAAACACTCACACAGTGTGGGCAGCTCCACTTGCCCTCAGGTGCTTTCTCCATGTCAGGGTCCAGACAGACCATGTGATAAGCTCTGGGACAGGTGTCACACAAAATGATCTCACCCCCCTGCTGGCACACTTCACAGTAGTCCTGGTGGTCCGTCTCGTAGCCGTCGCCGTCGTCTGCCTCCACTAAGAGAACACACCAACAGGAAATAACGTTCAAACAATCAGGCCTTGACTTTGATCTTATTCCACAAAGCAAAACTTCCTGCGTGAAGTTGTTCTCAGGTCGTTCACTGACGCATCAACAACCTAACAGAGTTTTTATTTTAGTAACAAGTCCAGGCCAACCTTTCTTCTTTTTCTTTGCATTCTTGGATTTTTTCTTTGGACGGCTACTACGGTTAGAGCCATCTGACACAGAGAAACTCCCATCTTCAAAGTCGCTGTCAACATCTGGTTCATCTTCATCACTCTGACAGGGAAACAGCGAAACAGAGAAATCTGGAGATAACTGAAACTCTCAAGGTTTGTTTGGTCTTCAAACACAGAGTGAAGCCAAACTCTTTTTCTTACTGAGGAGCGTTTCCTCTTGCTGTTGAGGCCACCTAGTTTGATCTTCAGTGGAGCCACCTTCTTAGGCTTGGGCTTTTGCTGAGGCTTAGGTGGGGGCTTTGACCTCTTGCGAGCATTGGGACCTAAGAGGAGACAGAGATTACAGCTTAATCAATATAATTAGAACAATGTCTCATAGATAAATCTATTCATAATGAAAAGACACCTTTATCCTCACATATAATGATCAGATTAAGTCTGAGAATCAAATTCATCCTTATTCACCTTTGCCCTCTTTGGTCTTGGCCTTGCGAAGTGGGGGTGCTGGGGCTTCTTGGGGTACAGCAGGCGTTGGGGCAGTGGCAGCAGCAGGTGTGGGTGACGCAGCAGTACTGGTTTCTACCCCCCCATCTGTCCCCACCACCACCATACTCTCCACAGCTGCAGCCACATTGGCAGCTGCCAGGGCTGCATTGGCAGTTGCACAACCCTACAAAGAGACACACAACGGAGTGGAAAATTCTACTCTGTACTGTCACATTCACAAAAGGACAGCAATTATGAACACCAGGTCTCATTCATTATACGTCAGATTTCCATCTTTGTAAGTTGTAATACCTTTAGAGGGTTGTTGGTGCTGAATTCTCTCCATTTAGCCATCATTAAAGTCATCATCTTGGACACAGCAATTTTTGGGTTCTTAGCTGCAATTAAGGGCCTGAGAACAAAATTGAATGACATAGAAAGTAATAATTTTTATATGAATACAGAGACAGGTCCTTAATTATGAGGAAAACTATATAAATTTAAAAGTAAAAGCTGTTTCCTGACCTGACAAACTGGCTGAAGGCCTTGTAGTTGGTGAGGGAGTTGTAGTCTTCCTGAGTAAAGACATGGTCGATATCTTTCATGCCCCACGCTTCCAGCAGCTGGATGGAGCTTTTCGGCTGAAATATATGATCAGCCAGGGGGGAGGTTAGTTTGTCAAGTTAACACTAAGGAAGTTTTTATCCGACCTGCAGCTGAGTATAAACAAGTTTTTACCTGATAATCATCATCATCATCCTCATCATCATCTGGTTCTGGATCTTTCCGTTTGCTTTTCAAACTGGATGACCCTGCTTTCTCTGCTGCTGCACCTGTTTTCTTCTTTTCTTTGGCAGAGCTGGAGCGTTTTTTCTTCTTCCTCCCAGGGGCATAATCACTTCCCTCACTCTCTGACCGCACACCTCCTTCGTCGACATCATGCACTGCTGCATCTACTCCAATCAGATGCTCTGGAGAGCTAAGTGGCAACTCCTGTGAGACACAGACCAATTTGATGAACTAGACAATTTGTACAACACATAAATTATGAATTAATGTCATCATCATCTTCATTTTATTTCAGCAACAATTTGCAACTGCATAGGGATAAAAAGAAGCTACATCTGTCTTTGCAAGATTCACCACTTAATAGTCCTTAAATCCACTGGTTGGCTGACAGATATAAGTTAACCAAGACTTGGTTTTAAAATCACTGGTAATGCTTAATTGTCAATGAAGATGACAATGAAAACCAAAAAAAAAAACATTTGCAAGGCTAGAGACAGTGTCATTTTATTTAAATATTTACTTTAAAATGCTAACAGCTGTTGAATAATGATGTAACAGTAATGTAACAGTGCTCAGTAGCAAACCACTTTAATTCTGGTGACTGCTCATAAGCAGAACACCCAGATCACAATTTAGAAGATAAGATTCTTGTGCACTTACAATGTAACAATTAAAACTATGTTCTGTATAAATATTTGAGTATTTCTACATGCCCTGCAAAGTAATCCCTAAAACTTACTCCCTCCCTGTTGTAATGACTACTACACAAGCGGGAGTCCACGTGGAGAGTTGATAGTTACAGAACTGTTTGCCGGGTCAAAGCTTATAAAATGTTTATTCTAAGGTGATAACATTTTAAAATAACAAGCGGACAAAAAAGCCACAGACCTCTCTGATGGGTCTCTGCCTCTTGCTACTCCGGTTCTCTCGGCTGCTCTTCTTAGCTTTCTTCTTTTTCTTGGACTTGGGTACCTCGTCTACGTCAGACACAGCATCCTCCGGCTCGTCCTCTCCTGCGGGTGACATGCTTTCATTTGCCGGGAGATGACGGCGTGTTCACGGATCGGGCTTACCGCTGCACCCGCGGAAGGAACGGAGCCCGGCCGCGCGCTGGCACGACACGGTCACTTCCGTGCACGCGCGTGCGTACACAACACACACACACACACACGCACACACGCACACAACGCGAATGCCACAACAGCAAAGAAAACTTATCTGTTCTGTGTGTGAAACTTTGACAGCCCTACCCGCACTCCACTAAACACACACGTGGGTTAATGAATGAAATATGCCGGAAATGAGACCAAAACAATCCTCACTTTGCTTGACAAGTTAGCCAACTAGCTAATCTATGACGGCGGGTGACGGATGGCCCGAGCCGACTACTCCTGGTTAGCTTAGGCTAACGCTAGCCACGGCGAGCTGAAGTGACACAGAGATGGACCTTGTTCAGGGGGGGAAAAAAGCGAGCTTACCGTGGAGAAGTGAGTGTTCATCCGTGGGTCTGAAGCCTCCCCTCTCATCCTCGCTCCCCGACATGTTCTCTGCGTTTTAATTGTATTTCTTGCTGGTCGAATTAATCCCCCCCCTGACGCTAAAACCTTGTTCCACGGTCGGCGAGGGAGGAGGGAAAAATGACGTGGGACTGTTAGGAGAGTGGACCGGGGGTGTCCAGTAGGGGAGAGGGGGGGGGGTGCTGGAAAGACATAAATAAAAAAAAAAATGGCATTGGTCGGTGGTCACTCCTTGCTGGTCTCTTACTGTTTTCGTGTGGTTTTAATTAACCACCTGCGTGTTGAAACAAGTTGAATAAACAGCATTAGCTAGGCTTTGGCATCAACAGCATGCCATTTGCAGGTATGTTTGGTACAAAGGAGTGAATGAAGTGTGGCATACATCATAATTTCAAATTATGAGCGGCAAATACGCGCAGCTGGAGTTAAAATAATTCATCACGGAAAAGTTTAAGCATTTCAAGCCTATTTTCACACATTAAAAACTTACTGTAGTGTATGGAATAGTCCCGGGTCGAGGTGTGCTCCCTCTCTCTCTCTCTCTCTCTCTCTCCCTCGCGGTGCAGAAATTAAATACAAGTCAGACAGTTTGAGCAGCAGTTGTTGTCATTTAGTGTTCATTCATTTATCCCGGCGGAACCAGTCATAAACGAATTGGGGGGGGGGGAAATGAGCCGTCAACGAGCTAAAACTCGGTCATCCGTGCCCCTCTTATCTCTGCCCCAACCTTAAAGGCAGAGCTTAGCTAACATCCTCACAAACACACAAAGGGGGCAGACATCCCATAATAATCCCCCCTCCCACACAAGACTCTGCATAGTTACCTCGCAACGGACAGACCATAATACTCAGCCTTCCCCCAACCCCCTCCAACATGCGCGCGTGTGCGGGCGGGCGGGCGCGCGCTCGCGCGGGCTCACGCACGCATACACGTACACTACCTCTGCTAGACATGCATGCACCGGGCTCATTGCATGCACACTCCTTCCCCTTTCCACTAGTAGTCCCAGCCCCCTTAGCAACTCCGTTGTCATGGTGACACCCCCCCCTCCCTGCACCTCCTAGGCAGACCATAATATTCCAACAGTAGCAGCATACATCCCATAATATGCAACTCCTAAAAAGATAAGAAAGAAAAAAAAAATACCAATCACATGGTCGCCAAGGGAGCTCGTGACCGCTGGTGACAGCCCATAATACTTAGTGATCATGAGCATAACTATGCTTATGTAGACTTTTGTGCATGAGCAGTCTACACAGAGGTAAACCAAATGCATGCTGCATGCAGGTCAAACAGGCCTGCCCAGCTTGAACAGGGGTGGATGTGTGTCAACTCTGACAATGTCTGCTGAGCGTCCCATCTGGGGGTTGAGGCCTCCTGTCACAACCTACATCTGGACTTCTGCTTCTGTCTCACCAAGCAGACAGCAGATCTTGACTAACTCTAAAAACAAAGACCAACAGGTGTACAGAGACACAAAACCATAAAAGACAACATTCAGTTTCACTTAACACGTTACAGAGTAAATAATTACTTTGAAACAGCAATTAGGCGACACTTGGTTGGTTATCACTGTTGCCTCACATCGCAAAGACTCTGGGTTTGAATTCTGGGAACTCCCAGCTTGGATTTTCTCTGTGTCTCTCTGGGTACCCTCTGAGTGCTCCGGTGTTCTCCCACAGTCCAAAAACATGCAATGTAAGTGAACAGTGACTCTGCTTGTAGGAGGGAATGTAAGACTGGTTGTCTCTCTGCCTTGTGATGAACTTGTGATCTGTCTGGAGTGTACCCCACTTCTTACCACATCACCAGCTGGGATAGGCTCCTGCTCCCCTGTGGCCCTGCAAAGGAAAACTGATGCATGAATGGGATTGAAAACAGTAATTATAACCATAAAATGTGTGTGTGTTTTTTAGTGCTGTGATAGTGCCACTATGTTATGCTTAAGGATTTGAGCACAAAGACATCAACTACAGTTGGTAATTATAGTGTATGAAATAAAACATGTCAAATAAATTTAGCTAAAGCATCCATTACTTTGCTGCTCTCATAGCAAATTTCACCTCATAGACCTTGCGCTGCACATTATTGTGGTTTTATGCTCTTTACTAATTTAAAATCTTTGAAAATCTGGGACACTTGAAGACATGGGTGCAACGTGCTCAGCTCAAATATCATAATTTACTAAACTGTAAGCTTTATTATCTATTTGATTTATGTGAACATGTAATTTATGTATGTTTTGCAATCTGGTGCAGAGCATACCTAATCTGTTGTCTAAATAGAAAAAAAAACAGATCATTAAGGATTGTTTCATTTCTTCTGGTTAATACATGCAGAAATAAAGAAAAAGATTATGAAAGGAAGAAGAGTGGATAAAATACAAAATATGATAAAAGGAGATGTATGATTTAGGAATGTGGAGGGAAGTACGACAATAATGAAGACACGAGAGTGGAGAACAATATACAAACAGAAAACTAGTAGTATTTCACCGTACAAATGCAACATATAACCGAAATCTTAAATTAAAAAACAATTTATTTGTTGAAAATATGGTATGTGAAAAGACATTATGTAATGGACAAATGATAAGCAATCTGAGTGGGATGCAAACAACCTTCAAATTCCAATTATACACACAGTATCCCAATCAAAATTACACCTCTTTAAAAAAATGTAATTAAAATGTTTTAAAACTTTGTAAGATATTCTGTAAAATGAGTAAGCAAACAGAAAAAGTAAAACCTTCCTTGAAGATTTATGAAATGAATAAAACTAAATGGTGATTCTGACTGAAGAGGAAATGTTGTTTTTTGCTTTCACAGGAACATTTCAAAGTAAAAGCATTAAGTATTCAACAAGTTGAAGAGCTTAGAAGCTTCACTTGAACACAGCATAGGACTCTCATCATTCCAAATGCAGATTTATTGAATTTCTGAGAGAGACACTCATTCTCCTCTTTAAATTGCACTTCTTTTTCCTCTCTTAATCAGATTTAGGTACGTATTTTTAAAATGACACTCACCATGCCACTCTGCATCCCACAAGTGGGTTGCTGCCTTTTGTCAGAATTGTGCTACAGCCAGACAACAACAGTTGCATCTCGCTGAGAAAAACCACTGAGTATACCATGCATGAGTAAGTCAAGCTGGGGGTACGCCCTTGTCAGGTGACTAAAATAAGAACCATCTTAAGGTTGGTTGAATACATTTCAAGTCTTATCCAAGAGGCTTCTTCAGATCAGGATGGCTGAAAATCTACATAGACACCTGGTCAGACGGCAGGTTCACCACAAAGATGACAGTCAGACAATGATTCATGCATCTATTCACACATATGGGCAATGTGAGTGTTTGCAATGGATACTACTGTATTGTGTTTGATATATGAGATGCAGAGAAGGTGCACTTCCTCTAATAGCCTCTGTGGCTGTGGGTACTCAGCTATAAACTTGTGTACTTGTGAAAAAAATAACCAATAGGTAAAATTAGCCAGCCTCTAAAATGCCTTCATCAGAACAAAGTATTCAAAGTACTATGGGCATGAAACAAAAGGATACTTGATGGAAAATAACACATTTGATCAAGTAAGGTACATTTCATAGGAGAATTACATAGATAAGCATGAAGTCGTTGTATCATATCATTATGGGAGACAAAGAAATAATAAATATTTCTTCGAGCATACAACTCTGTCAGAAAACCACAAGTTTCAGAAATAATTACAATATTCTTGATTGATCAATAGTAGGAACATAAGCATAGTGGAAATAAAGAAGTCACAAGTCACATTGCAATATTTAAACTTATAGTAGCCAGAATGTCAATTGTACTGTATAATCAATCAGAAAACATGGACAGACATGAAAATCTTCAAGGTAATCAGAAGAAGACATGATGAACTTGTTGTATTACTGCACACCAAGCCAACCAATGAATCCACCCTTTGTTTGGTTGGGATAGAACCAAATCACTGCATCATCTGGGGAGAGACAGGAAGAAAAGCTAAGCACAGCACCACCGTGTCATTAGATTTAATAAATTGAAAATTAGGGAAATACAGTACATATACCTTTAATTGGAATCTGAAAAATACTGCAGGTATGACCAGGGTTTAAAATATAGTTCTGATGGTTTGGCTGCACAGCATGACTTAATGACACTGGTGGCCTTCTGCTTGTTAAGGAATGGTTAAGAAATAGTTAAGACAAGTTACTTAAGTGAATTACAACGTTATACTGCAAATTACATTTTGAATAGATGTCCTATAATTTCAGCATACAGTGGAGTCAGTTTCATTGTAGATGATAAAGTTTTTATCATTTAACAAATATTTGATATTTGATATTACCTAATACAATCTGACTTATAGGTTTGTACCCATAAGTCAATGAAGGCCAAAAGTGCATGTACAGAATACGATAATTTTTCTTTTTTTTTAATCACCTTATTTCTTTTTCTTTTTTATTTGAATAAATAATATGAGACATATAACCGAGAAAATAGGGCATTCCCTGACATTGGACTGTAGACCACTTTTTTACCCCCCAGGACAAAGTCACTCATGTGTCAGGTTGTGTTACAGCTTTCAAGATTTAATTAACTCTCAAGTATGCTATGACACATTTCCACCTCTGATTACAATTGTCCATCTTCTGTTGAAGTCTTGCAGTCATCTGTTCCATCGTGCAAATGTGTTTTACTCTCTGACTCAAGAGCTACTGTTGGCGGTTTCACATCCTTCCATTTCATACTTCATCTTCTTAGCAATCAGTAAAAAAAAAAAAAATCCATGACATGTAACCCTGATCTGCACTGTACATCTCACCAGGGATTATTCCCAGCAGTAACAATCTACAATTTTTCATTTCTTTTCTAAACATTTCTCCAGAACTCCTGGATTACAGTACTGACGTACCTGTTTCTTCAGTCTTTGTAATCCATGCCACTATTGTAGTTAGTTGTGGGGCCCAATAGTATTTGTTTTTAAATTGGGCAGGTTAAGGCCTCCCCCGTCTTTTGGAATTAAAATAGTTTTATGTCTTGTCCTAGGTCTCTTATTCTGCCAATTAAATTTGGAAATTGGTTTGTTTAACATATTAAAGATGTAGACTGGAACTCCTATAGGAAGTGACTGGAATAGGAAAAGAAGCCAAGGGAGCAAGTTCATTTTTATCGTCTCACCACTCCCAGCTAGAGAGAGAGGGGCAGGATCCCCCAGCGTGTCGTGTCATGTCATTTTTTTAGTTGTGTTATCAATTAATAATGGTTAACATGAAATTACTATGTGGAATGAGGTGTCATAGTAAATCCCAAATATCTAAATGCTTGTTTGGACCAGCAAAAAGCGACTGGTTTATTTTACTGTGTGTGCCAATTTTCTCGATATCATCACAAAATAATTTTTCAATTTCACCTGGTTCTTTATTGCAATAGAGATGGCATTTTTTGAATGGGAAAAATAACAGGAAAATGAGAATAGTCAACAGAAATGGTAACCAACTATTATGGCCATACTGCAATATTCCACACTGCAGTACATGCAGATCACATAGCAACAAAGGCCTATGTCCGCTGTCTGTTACGGGCATTTGAACGCTTATGCATGTATATATGTGTGTACAGGCAATCACGTGCAGCACAGTCACTGACACCTCATCCTACTCCCTCTATCGTGTTCAGCTATCTTTAAACCTCACATGCGCTGTACAACCCCCCCGCCCCCCCACAGACAGACAGACACACACGAACGCAACCACACACACATACATACATACACACATACACACACACACACACATACATACATACACACACACACACACACACACACACACACACACACACCAAAAAAAATAAATCATCATTTCATAATATTCATGGGTCGTCCACTCCCTCTGCCCCCTTCCCCCACCCCTGCGTGCGCGCAGCTCAACACCCACTCTGTCATCCCCACTTCCCTGCCTGACAACACCACTGCTGGCCATCCCATAATATTCATGCACACGCTCAAATTCATACACAGCAGTGTATTCGGTTCTTTGTTGGCTGAGGTGCCTGAGCAATGTCAGCGTGCTCATGCACAGCCGTTACGTCTCTGCCTGCTGGGATTCTTCCATCTCCACTCAGACTGCGGAGGCAGGTAGCCCCTCAAGTGCAGAATTAACGTAGCAAATAGAGGAGCGAGCATAAACTGTTGGCTTACATTTCTATCTCATGTTGACCTTGGGCACAAATGTCTTCATTACGTCCAGAGCGACTCAGAGGCGACCGTCTCTGAATGAGGCCCATCATCCATTCTTGGTAGGCATCATGGGGACAACCAAAGATCAGTTTATAATTGCCCCTTCTCAAAGTGGACTCTCCAAGTCTTGCACTGCCTCCCACCATAACAGAGAGAATGCAAGTCACTTCAACGTATATGTCATGCTGAAGCTTTAACAAGCACCTCTTTTGGCTCTGCAACCTGGCTACAGTCAATCAGTACTGGACCATTTCAGCATGATAAAATCTTCACTAAATGGGGGAAAGATACAGATATAAAAGAGGACAAGTTATTTACGAGAGAGGGGTGAAGGGATGAGCATAACAGAGGCGCCGGACATGACAGTGAGCAGCTCATCACTATGGTGTTGCTGTGGGAGACTGCAGAAGACGTCACTTGAAGAAACAGGGGACACAAAAGAGGAATACGACATGAGTAGGACAAAAAAGGAGACACTGGGGCCAACAAGGAGCCTGTCTTTGCAGTTACAGATAGGGGAAAATGAGTGTGTGTGTGTGTGTGTGTGTGTGTGTGTGTGTGTGTGTGTGTGTGTGTGTGTGTGTGTGTGTGTGTGTGTGTGTGTGTGTGTGTGTGTGTGTGTGTGTGTGTGTGTGTGTGTGTGTGTTGTGTGTGGGTGGGTGGGTGCGTGCGTGCATTCGTGCGTGCATTCGTGCGTGCATGTGTGTGTGTGTGTGTGTGTGTGTGAGTGAATGGAGCGACCATATTTACTGCAGTGACTCAACTGATTTAACAAATGAGCTTGTAAATTAAATATGCTTTATCAGATATGACAATATGGTGGCACAACCTAATAATAATCATAATAATAATTACTATTTATGGCTCAAATTAAAACAGAATCTTTATTCGTTTTTAATATCTTAGATTTTGTTTTGTCTTAAATAGTCAATGCTGTTAACAAAAGATGCAAAATAAATTATAATAAACACTCAATGCATAAACAACATATAACTACTGCTTCAACTACATTTAATATACATATAAATGTTTTCCCTTTGACTTGAGAGATGGATAAATATAATTTAGTAATGCTGTGTTTTATGGAAATTGATTTTAAAATTTTTGTGGAAGATGGGGATGAATATACTAATGATGAAACCCAGAGATAACCAGTCTAATAATAAACAGCAAATCAAAGAACAGCATAAAACTAGGACTAAATGAAAATAAAGTTCACACCTTCACCATAAATTACTGTCTGTTTCTTCACACAATGGAAGGGAAAAAGGGACAGAATTATCTTTCAAAAGTCCTTCAGCTAAGAGAAATCTAATGTGTCAAAAATTAAAAGTGGGACACACAGGTAAGATTATGGTAACTCAAGCGACCAATATTAGCCTTTAATTTAGCCACATACCAGGCTTGTCTTATACAATATGATAATATACAAGACATATTCTCTGTAAGCTTGCATCACTGAAATAAACAATGAAAATGTATAATTTTAAAAGTATTAAAAAATATGTTGTGTGGTGAATAAAATGTAAAAAATAAAATGAAGATAGCTACTCTGAATAATTTAAATGAGTTTCATCTCAATCGTAAAATACAACTTTTGTTATACTTTCTCAGTGATAGAATAAATAGAAAAATCATTATTTGGAGTAATTTAAGTTTCACTTTTAACCATTACATCTACACACATAGTCTTTTCAATTTTTGTCTCATATGACAAACCTCCTTTGTTATTCTTTACTACTTTTTCCTCACCCCAGTATAGCACTCCTGATGCCCTCCTTTCCCTCCTATCTCTTGATTTATTTGCCTCAGTTCCAATATTTGTCGGCAGTGTGTTTTCTACCCCTTGTCTAAATGTCACCCCTTCTTCTAAGACAATATAGGGAGTGGGAGAGAGGGAAAACGAGAAGACAAATGCAGGGATAAAGACAGAGGAGGGGGGACTCGTAAAATGAGCAACAAAGTTTGGGAAAATTAAACATTAGGTAAGACACTTTTTCCAAATGCATATCATATAACATGTAAGAGCCATGCTGTGTCATAGATACTATTTTGTTGTAAATCTGATTTACAACAATATTCCCTCTGAGTATTTCCTGAGAGTAAACAAAAGACTCCAGTTTGTGTTTCTCATCAGAAATACATTCCTGAATGGACAGGACATGCATGGATAAAAGAAACCACACACACACATGCATTTTTGATGATCATTTAAGGGACATTATCTCCATAATAAGATTTAAAGTCTCCAGCCAAACAAACACAACAGAAAGCATACTTACATGCTTATTATTCACTCAAGATTGCTATTATCCTCCCCAAAGCCTCCGCCTCCCCCTCCCCTCCCTTTCCCATGCATCACTCTACACCCTGGATCGCGTCTGTCCTCTCCCTCCCATCCTCACTCTCTTCCTCCTTTATAACCCATCACTCCCATTTCACTGTTCTCACTCATTCTTGCAGCTTCAGTTTGGAATAGACACGTTTTTCTTGGGAACAATTCTCACTAATGTCAACCTCATCTTTTTTTTTTCTTTAAAAAGTTGAACTTTACTAGCATATCTGGATTTTTAAGTGTGTTTTTTTATAGATTCTGCTAAAATGTTCAGTTAAACTGGGATATGTGACTTATTTTTTTAAGTAAAGGACAATTTTTGCTTGCAGTTTATAAGAAATTCCTGTGAGCATGCTTTTGCTGTCGCTGACAGCAGAAGTGAAGAAACAGATGAACAGCTTTTTTGATTTGAATTGGAATTGCATTTTGTCGACACAAAGTCCAAACGACTGGTAACTCGTGTAAACGGATTATGAACTGGTAAGAATTAGTGTTGATTTTGTAAAATATAAATTGATGGTTAGTATTAGTGCATCCAAGCTTGCAGAAAAATGTTAACTTTTAAAATAGAAAAATAATCAACTATTCCAGCAGTGCTTTGTCATTAAGCTTGCTAACTTTGTCATTTCAACAGATATGTGGGGATCATCCCCTCACTAGAGAATACTGACACCACGACAGGTGGAGACAGGCAGAGTGCTGTCCCAAGACTAAGCCTGACACACGGAGACGGACAGACAGACGGACAGTCTGATGCCAACTGTCTCTACTGTCAATCTCACGGCACCACTCCTCCTCCTGTTGCTATGGGCAACCCACCCCACCATGGCAACCAACTGGCTGTAAGTCTAATGTGCATGGGACCAAGAGAAAGAGGGAGTTTGTTTGTCATGCTATAACTTTTAAAAGATGGTGACATGTGTCTAAATCTCTTTCAGTTGCTCCCCTCACTTCCTTTGTCTCAATCCTGGTGACCTTTTCTCTTTTCTTTCTGTGTCTTCCTTGCCTGGTCTTCCCCTTGTTTGCATGCTCTCTAAAACTCTGCCAGGTTGTTACTTCTTCATCCCTTTTGCAAAGTCTTTTTTCTTCCTCATATGGTCTTCTTTTTCTTCTCTCCCTTTCTGTCATTATTCTCTCTTTTTTGCTCTCTTGACCAATAATTTCTCTTTCCAAACGCACACTGGGTCACCATTCCATTCCCCACCATCTGTGTCCCAGCTCCTTGGCGAGGTTACCTCGCTCCAGGCCTGTGTCCGGTGCTGCTCCATGTGCACGACTGAGGGGGCTGACCCCAGGACAGGTGGGGGTGTGCAGAGCACGAGGGGAGGTCATGGAGTCAGTACGCAAGGCGGCTGAAATGGTCATAGAGGAGGTACGGTCGGAGGGAATTATGTCTTTGGGATCATGATCTGCGTGCATCAGAACCATTTACCTCACAGCCCAAACTGAAAATACTATCACTCCTAGCATCATCAGTGTGTTTGACTGACTGTACTGTCTGTGATGTATGTACTGTCCAACTAGTGCCAGCATCAGTTCAGGAATCGCCGTTGGAACTGCTCCACCACACCACGTGGGATCAATGTGTTTGGCAGAGTCATGAACCAAGGTATCCTTGAAATTATCATGTGGAATTACATCCCGATGTATGCAAAGAGTAAATCCAGCAACTTTTGTGTGCACTTAAAAAAATAAACTCCTGCATCTCTGTTTTGGGTTCAGGAACTCGAGAGGCAGCCTTTGTGCATGCGCTCTCTGCAGCAGCTCTGGCAGTGGCTGTGACCCAAGCCTGCACCCGCGGGGAGCTGGAGAGGTGTGGCTGCGATAGGAAAGTCAGGGGGGTCAGCCCGGAGGGTGAGCTTGGATTCCATTGCATGAAAATGCAAACGGTAAATCCACACTGAGTCACACACACCAAAAAAAACTGCTGCTACACAACTGTTTGTGGGTTAAACCAGTGTTGGGGATGTGCACAGGTTAGAAAACCAGATGTTATAGACTGGAAGCGTATGAACTAGCAAAGCTGTCCTAATAAAGTCTGATTTATTTAACATAAAATACTTTGAAAAACTAGCTCAAACTCCATCACAAAACTTGACAGCATGACAATGTACATATGAATTGAAATTCTACCAAATATAATCCCCAAAAGTCAGTTCAGGTTATCACAAAGATTGCTCAAATGCTTACAGGTCAGTGAATCTTAAGCAAAAAACAATTGTGAACAATTTGTAGACTTTTTTTATTTACAATTTTTTAAAGTTATGCTGTTCAATGTTATGCGTTTGCACTAGTAGGCCCCTCGTGATTTTTAATCAGGCTGAAATTTGAAAGATCTATATGCAATGCCCAATGTACAAAGGTCAGTGTGTGTTGATGGCTACCTGATACACAGCCAGGATGACATAAAGAGGGAATGGAGCTGATTCCTCAAAGTTCAATTACAGTACAAACGCAATGGTATATAAAAACCTGTGTCTGCACAAAAGTAACCAAAACATAATTTAACATTCAATAAATATGAATGTAGATGAACTACCATCCAACATCTTACTGTAAAACATAATAAAATCACACCATAGGCAGTCAGGTGAGATACCTGTGCTGATTAGTGTGTTAAAAAGCACATATGAAAAATTGTCAGTCAGCGGTGTAGCAGCTGTTTCCCCCTTGTGTGATCCATCGTTGGATTTACAAATTAGCTTTAATTAGAAGTATAATTGCTTCCAGGGTGAAATGATCCACTGTACTCTCTCCAATCTAAGGTTTCCAGTGGTCAGGATGCAGTGACAACCTGTCCTATGGTGTGGCTTTCTCCCAAACGTTTGTAGACGACCCAGAGCGAGCCAAGGGCCTGTCGGCAGGGCGACCGCTCATGAATCTACATAACAACGAGGCTGGTCGAAAGGTTAGCAATAGCACTCTGTCAACAAAGCAGGTAATCTCTGACTTTATTGTGACCTCCTTCACGTTCTCACATCCTCAGGCCATCCTTCACAACATGCAGGTGGAATGTAAGTGTCACGGCGTATCTGGCTCCTGTGAGTTGAGGACCTGCTGGAAGGTCATGCCTCCATTCAGGCGTGTCAGTGTTGTGCTAAAGGAACGCTTTGATGGAGCCACAGAGGTATCAATACGCTACGACTTCCTTCGAAACTTCAAGTGATTTCAGTCTGTCTAGCTGTCCGCACATCCTCCTCCTTTTAGGTTCGCCTGACTCGTATTGGATCAAGGACAGCTCTACTTTCCCGTGACCCCCAGGTCAAACCTCCTGCAGCCAGAGACCTTCTGTACCTGGCACCTTCCCCGGATTTCTGTCATCTCGACCCTGACAATGGTATCCCTGGGACTGCTGGCAGGAGATGTAATGGTAAGACTGACGCCGTATCCATCTTACAAGAAAACAATCAAGATAATTTGTCATATAACTTCAAATGATTTGAGGAACTTTAATGATGATCTCTTGTGCCCACACTTAGGAACCTCTCGGTTGGCACCAGATGGCTGTGAGCTGGTGTGTTGTGGGTCTGGATACAGAGCGGGTCGGGCTGAGGTGGTACAGCGCTGCTCTTGCAAATTTTCCTGGTGCTGCTCAGTCCGCTGTCAGCAATGCAAGAACACAGTCACCATTCATACCTGCAGAGTTTAAGATGGCCCAGAAACCCACCTGACCCCAGAATGCAAGACAGGACAAAGACAAGAATGTTTCCGACAACTAAATCAAGTCTTTAGCACCAAATTATCTTTAATTCTGTCCAATATCTGTCTTATTTAAACTCTTTTCAACTGCAGTGAGGTCAGAGCTTAGAGTTTGGAGACTGCAAAATTAGAGACGGCTACAAAAGTTGGCACACATGAAAATAAAGAACAATGGCAAAGCATTGGCAGAATATGAAATCACCAGACAGCTAGATGGCCAGGTACAAACATGCATGCATAAAAACACACAAACATACACAACAGTTAATTTTACATTGAACTGACAGAGCTTTAAAAGCTGAACTTAATCAAAACTAACAGGAAAACACTGCAGTATTATTTTTGTCATTTACATTGTGTGACAGACTAGCAGGTCTTTGGACAATGACTGTATTTATGTCTTCCCCTCTGTTCTGGTTTATTTATTTATATATATCTGAGTCTTTTCTTTACTTAAGCCTCCAACACATCTTGAATAGCAAGAATAACTCCTACTTAAATCAGTGTGTCTTGTTGCTCATCTTTATGTGAAACTCCCTTCTGATCAAGCACTAGCGGTGCATTTAGGTTTTGAAAAATCAAATAAATACTTTAGCCATGTCCAAAATACATGCTTCTTGAGATTCTTATGGACCAAAGGTGTGAAATATTGTCAGACTCGGTGTATATTAGCTGCAAAATTAAAGATCACAGGTTGAGTTTTTCACCACTCAATAGCAAAGCACAATGTGTTAATAGGCAGGCTCCATAATTAAGAACTTTCTATTCCCTAGTTGCAAACACACATACATGGACAGGCCATTTGCTTAATATTTGCGTAGGTTTTTGGTATTGTATTGTTGTGATTTTTCCACCAATGCTGTGATTCACACATCTCAACTGTGAAGGTTGTTGGTAAAGCAACATAATTGTTAGGACGGTAGGATACACTATATGCTTTAGTGAGAAATACTGCATATAATCATGGCAGTTAGTTCATAAGAGTTTATTAGAATTACATCTCCCATGACTGCTTGTACATGCAGAATTTTCCCTAAAACATAAAAAACAATGGCTAATTCCATATTAAACCATTTTATTAAAAATTTTCTGTGATTACAAACACCCAGGATTTTACTAGAAATGGTTATCATCTCAATCTGTACCAAGATTAAGAAAAATTGAAAATATTACAACTTCATTTATTATACTATCAGTCGCTCAAAACTGTTAATCTAGAAATAAAAAAATTCATGAACTAAATTTCATAACGAATAACTGCTTGAAAAAATTCCCAAAACAGAATCACAGATTTAATACAATACACAAAAAGAAGAATAAAACAAATATTCAAAAGTCAAGATGAAGAAGGAATTAAGTGAAAATGCACTTGGCCTCCCCAGAGAGCTTTGGGAATTGGAAGAACCGACTATAGATATCTTCCTTTGTCTGAGCAGAAATCCATTTTGCTTTCATTATTCTATTCAAAAGAAAGCAAAGCAGAGTACCACCTTACATTAACTTGCCCCTTTCATTTAAAAGCTGAGTGTTACAAGTGTTTCCTATTAAATTCACTACCTTGTGTCAGAAGCCCCAGAAAAGGCCACAATGGGAAAAGTAAATCACAAAAGGAACAAACGGCAACTAGATAACATAACATCTCTTTTTCTTTAATTGAGATGCTGACAGGTAGGGGGTCCTGCCCCACCTGAAAATTTATAGAGAAAACACTGCGATATCGATACCTTTCAGGAAAGAAGATGGGTGACACTTGTTGCATTAACTGCATGCTGAAGTTTTTCTCCTTCAGCCTCTTTCAAAGTTTATTTTGAAGGCACAATCAGTGTATACATGTATTAGAATACATATCAGTGGCACTGTGCCTCCCTGTCCCTTTGTCCGCTTTCATAATGGCCATTGATCTTTAATAGACTTTGATTCACTCCTTTTACTTACACCGTCATATCTATGACTGTCAATTTTCTATAGTAGAATGCACTTTTTCTTAGCCTTGGTCTCCGGAGGCTCCAAGGCTGCCAGGATGGCCTCGTCAAACACATTCTTAAGCCCCCTCTAGTTGAAAAGAAAGAAAACAACAGAAAACAAATTACAATGCTGTCTGTCATTATTATTCTGTTGTTTTCAGATTAAAAGTGAGGTGAAATTTTAGCAATGGCTGATACCTGTGTCAAAGCAGAGCACTCCACATATTTGACAGCCTTGAGCTCACGAGCAAGTTTGTCTCCACTCTCAGGAAATAGGGGGCGCTGTTTGTTCTTTGCCAGCTTCTCGATTGTGTTTGAGTCATCTCGTAAATCCACTTGTGTCCCCACTAACAGAAAGGGTGTGCGTGTGCAGTGGTGAGAAATCTCAGGAACCCACTGAGAAAAAGAAGATCACATTGATATTTACTGCATGGGACGGGACATTTCAATGCTTTTGTTGTACTTCAGCAAAAGTGCTCTTTGCTAAGAGTATTTGAAAGCTGTCAAAGATGGCACTTAACAAAAGATCACATTTAGCATCTTTTACTTGTAACTTAAAGTATTCCTGATTTAATCATTAAACACTTAAACTATGATACTCCTTTTGCACTATTTTCTTAAATTATGCATATGCAGTATGTACATAATGATATATTGTTTTGTGAAGAAACAAAAATTTAAAAAATCCAAACATTGCATATTCAAACATTATACAACTCAGCACATGCAAAAACACAGGTTAAAATCATGTTTTCAAAAAATAACTCAAAAACTTGCCTTCTCTTTGACATTTTCAAATGATGAGGGAGAGACGACAGAGAAACAAACGAGGAACACATCTGTTTGTGGATAGCTGAGGGGACGCAGTCTGTCGTAATCCTCCTGACCTGAATACAACCAAGCATATGTGTTTTAGTGACACATGTAAGGCACAGAGACAGATAAGCAACTATCAAATACATTCATGTTACCTGCGGTGTCAAACAGGCCAAGTGTATACGGCTCTCCCCCAATCATCACAGTCACTGCATAATTGTCAAAAACCTTTAAAAAAAAAGACAAATAACATGACGAACCAAATGGACAATGTATTTAAAACAATGAGGACATGTTAGAAGACTATTTTTTAAGCCAATGTGCTTACAACAGAAATCTTACAGAGATTTTTAACACAATTTTATAAATACTGAATCTTACCGTAGGCACATATTCTGAGGGGAACTTGTTGGTAGTGTAGGAGATCAATAAGCAGGTCTTTCCTACCGCACCGTCCCCCACCACTACACATTTTATAGTCTGCATCTATAGCGATATAAAGGAAACAGGAAGCAACAAAACAGTGTCAACAAATGCAGCGTATGACACATTAGTCAGACCTTGAGAAAGGTCTTAGAAGAAATGTTTTAGAGGATGTAGTTTCTGTTGTTGAACTGTACTTTTATTCCCTTTTACTTTTATGCCATCACAGATATGATTAGGGTGAAATACTTAAGTTTGTGTTCTCTGCTGAACACAAACAAAATTCTTAGCAAAATTCAGAGCTATTTTCACTTCTAAAATATCTCCAATAGATGAAAAAAATTCATTGTTTAAGAGCGTTTTGAGCAAAGACAAAAAGAAATGAATACATTTAGACAGAATAAAATTAGAATAGCACCTTAATCAGTCGACCATGGCATAAAGTTTAGACGCGCTCTGGATTCAATTTACCATGTAATTTTTTTGCCTAGTTTGGGATGGACTTAAATTAAAATTTTTATGACTGCAGAAATGGGGTTGAAAAAAAAAAGAGACAATCCTTCAGATAATCCCACTGTGCCTGTTATTACATGTTCATGCTGAGGACTATTGATGACAGTGAATCACTTCCGCATAGGCTAAATACCAGAGCTGAAAAAACGACGGCCTTTGCCTTAAGTAGATAGTTTAGTAACAATCGCTGGTCAGCACTTTGGCAAAATGTTATAAGACAATCTTTGGACTAAAAAAACAACAACTTGTAGTAACTGTCTCCACAAAAGGTGCACCTGAAGCTGACCGTGGAGGCAGCAGGCTTCACCGAGGACGTGCTGTCCTGCCGCAGCTTGATTAAGTCGGTAAAGTTGTCACCTGTCACGCTGCTCTATCAGTTAACCGAGTTCACTTAACCCACAAAACTATAAACAGCTAAATGTTTAAGACTAAACAAAAGAACATTGGAGCGCAAACGGCTATTTGCAAAACTGTCAATTTCATTAACGTAAGTGTTTGTGAGCGGGCACTAAATAAAGCCGGACTGCTTCGAAACTTTGACACACCGCGAATGGATCAGAGCCGTAAACAAGCTTTTCCTCTCGGTAACAAATTTATAGTGTCAAGGTTGAGCCTGCTACATCTGTCCCACCGTGTAATAAACCACAAATAGTTATTTCAGGCTGTTTTCTAACTCCACTACTCACCGCTTTTCTTTAGACAGGTTAGGCGTTGGTTACATCCGGGTTTGAGGATCGGATTACTTTCAGCGCAGGCGCAATGGCCGCTAGATAGAAATACCGTCGCCTGCTGGTCATAACCACACATTATCTATCTATCTGTGTCTATCTATCTATCTATCTATCTATCTATCTATCTATCTATCTATCTATCTATCTATCTATCTATCTATCTATCTATCTATCTATCTATCTATCTATCTATCTATCTATCTATCTATCATCCATCTATCCATCCATCCATCCATCCATCATCTCAAATATCATATACTTTATTACTAAAAAAAAAATTAAAAGGTGTCATATAACTAAAATAAATAAATAAATACTAATATTCCCAAACCGTGTACAAAAATAAGTCGTATTTGAATTATTTGATTGTGCACGTCGGCAAATCTACAGAAACATGTTTATTTTGAAAAGGCAATCGGGAAGGCATGCTTTTCGCAAACTTTATTCTGTAAAACAAGTATACCGGAACTTGTGGCTGGCTGTAACATTAAATTGATAGCAGCTTCTCTTTGTCAGAGGACCGACTTCCGTTTTCATGTGTAGTCTTCCCACAGTTTCTGGAATTTGCTGTCTTGTGAGACTGTGTAATCTGTCATTTTGGTAAACGATACCAAGGATTTATTACTTTAGCACCGGCGCCGGTTAAAGGACCTCCATTTTTGCCTGACCAAAGTTTGACTCCGTTATTCATTTCATCCACGACTGTTTTTACCCAGCTAGCTGGCTAGCAACAGCCAGCTGAGTCAAATAACCTAGCATGTTTCGTTTCTTGAATGACGTTGATGACGACCCTTATATGATGTAAGTGTGGAATTTAATTTTTCAGACAATGATGGCACTCAGTGTTTTGCAGGAAATGGGAAATGTAGAGACTTGACAATGTGATATTTTCACCGTGCTTAAAGCAGGTAGGCTGCTCAACGTTACTTGTAGCCAGCTGTGGGGGCCTCCAGTGTTCCACCATATTGGATTGACAATAACAAAAAAGCTGTCATAGCTCGGCGGTACTTGTACTGTCCTATTATTATCTAAAATATCCAAATACCACCATAGCAAGCTTCATATGGTTTCTCAAATAACGTTGACATTGAGATTTGGCTAAATAACACCAATTCGTAGATGATTTTCTAAGCTAGGTAACTGTTGACTACTAATTAGAATACATGTTACTGAAAATTTACAGACCATTCATGTCTAATTATTGGTGTCAATCACAGGCAGATTCTAAAGTATTTAGACTATCATGACCCTTTACAGACTTTCTACATCATCCCACACAAGCTTTTAATTCTGGTTTTAATTAAAACAATGCTACAGAAACCTCGGTGGTATGTTGAACGTCCTGTCTTCCCCAACTGTATTTACATGTTTTTATACATTTTTGATGGAATTGAATTTGCTTCTCAAATGTAAAAAAATTGACTGTTTTTCTCTGTTAACATTAATTGAATTGTTAACAGATGATTCAATTAATTGAACTGGGCCTGTGAACTTGTTCTGGACTTTTTTTTTTTGTTCTCAAAAGAGTTATACGTAGTTGTACTTGGACTATAATATGTAAATGACAACATAATTAAAAAACATTGCAATTCTGAAAAGGACTATTTTTAACATGCCACCGCTTACAACACTTTGTGCCATTGACACATTTCGTATTTTTCATACCTACATTTTCCTACTCTGTTACATCTGGTCCTTATATGTAACAAGCTTCCCATCCACCATATTTTCAGCTTTGACTGCATTCAATCACTTCAGATAACTCATAAGACATTGATAGTTTTCTGTGATTTCTTCTAGGGATCCCTTTGCAGCTCACAGGCAGCAGATGAGGGCTCTGTTTGGACCATTTGCCATGGACCCCTTTGCCCTCACCCCCCAAATACAACCACACCGTGCACCACGCAGACAGGTGACTTTGGTTGTCAATGGACTGTATTAATGCTTTCATTTGTTTTGTTTTGTATGTTCATTTTGTCCCTCGGTTATTATTGAAGTATTCTCACTCTGATTTTGATTCCACCGTAGTTGCTATATTGTATTTTTGAAGTTTCTGAGTTTCATGCCACTGTTTTCTTCCAGGCTGGTCCACTGGCTCCCTTTGGCATGATGGGAATGGTGAGCATCCTTCGATATTACAGATTACATTTGGACTGTCAGTGTCGATGTGTTAGTAGTCTTCAAAACAAACTTAGGGTGGAAAGTACTGTATTGGGTTCAACTCAGTCAACAGGTGTTGTAGTTGAAATTTCAAGTTACACACTTCAGTTCTGTTTGGAATTGTGGAAGGGTCATACTGTATCTGTAGGAGAAAGTTTTAGTCTTGTCTGAGATCAGTCATCAGCACACACAATGTGAATTTCTTCAAGATAACACAGTGGTTAGAGAATTGCCAGTGTTCACAGCAAAACTGACCCACCATTTTTACTGTAAGAATATGATAATAGGAATTCTCACTGAACTGACAACAACAGGTGTGTCATTCTGGTTGTACTTGAAGTTTCATCAAGTAGACTTCAAAAGCTGTGATTTTAATTTATTTCTGCAGGGTGGAGGGTTCATGGATATGTTTGGCATGATGGGAGAAATGATGGGAAACATGGTGAGTAGATCTGTCAAGCAGTTTCACATTAGCAGAAGTAATAATGAATGAAATCTGTTCCTGAACATAACTCCATCTGTTTGATGTTACTGTCTTTCGTTTAGGAAAGAATGTCCAGTTCACCAAACTGCCAGACGTTTTCCTCTTCAACAGTGATTTCCTACTCCTCTTCAGACTCGGGGCCTCCTGAAGTTTACCAGCAGACCAGTGAAACGAGAACAGGCCCTGGAGGGGTGAGAAACTATAACACTGATTGAAATTATTATAATACACACTTACAGTCCTCAACCTTGAGTAGCAAACTTGACTGGACATTTGACCTTCATGTTTTATTTGTCCATGTATGACGTTGCCTTCTGCTTGCATTGCCACATGAAATCACCGGTAACTGTGATAACTGTAAATGCAGGATATACAATATAAATATCATAGTATTATCATATCATAGTAAAGTAGTCTGAGTTCATCCAGATTGAAGAGCTTCATTAAATGTGTTCACTTACTGTCATTCCTTACCTCAGATCCGTGAGACACGTCAGTCCATGAGGGACAGTGAGAGTGGCCTAGAGCGTCTCGCCATCGGCCACCACATTGGGGATCGTGCTCACATAATGGAGCGGTCACGAAATCGCCGCACTGGAGATCGTGAAGAACGACAAGACTTCATTAATCTCGATGAGAGTAAGTCACTGGCTCAGAAAGATGATGAACATTTGTTTTAAAGTATATAACAAATATCAAATTATTTTTATAGCCTTACATGAAAGAATGTAAAACAAAACCAATGTTATTTAAGTTTGAAGTGTGGGATATTTGTCCCCCTCTTCTGGCAGTGAGGATACTTGCATTTATCCTGCTAATGCATACTTAACAGCTTTGGCTTACTTTGTTCCTACAATTTGTCGCTCCTTCAGTTTTTGCAAATATTTTTTTTTGATTGACATAAAAAGCAATGCCACTGCAGTTTCAAGATTTTTTTAATTAAGATTTTAAAATTAACAGTAAGATTTTTTTTGGGTCCAATATCCTGTACAATACAGAGATTTAATTTGGGATGATAGGTTCCTTAAGCTTGGTGTAAGCTGTTATAACAAAGGTTTGAATCTAACAGAATTTCTATTAAATGTCCTGCCTGCAGTTATTTAAATAATAATTAGCATGTATACTTATTATCTCAAAATTGTTACTTCACAACCTGTCTTTTTTTACAGCTGATGCCGCAGCATTTGATGAAGAATGGAGGAGGGAGGCAGGAAGATACGTTCCCCCTAATGCCCGTATGCTGGACTACACCCGAGATCGACGTGGAGGTGGCCAGCAGCTGGCCCTTACTGCCCCACCCAGCTCAACGTCTCCACCAGGCCATCGCCACGAGTCCCCCAGACACCGTCAGCCCCAAACCCGTCCACGTTACGACTGGTGAGAGGTAAGAGGCAAGTATTTACATCTATTGTCAATCAGTTCTCCAGTTTCTAATATACCGTCTATTACACCCTCTCTGGTGTTATTATGTTAGTATCATTAACTGATGGTGTCTAAGCTCCTGAAGGTCCACTGAAGACGATGTGTATTTTTCAGCTTGGTCAGTCTACATGTCAACATTTTTGAGAAACATTTATTCAAGCTTTAGTGATGAAGCTCTGATTCATGCAGGCTCCAGTAGGTCTCCTGCAATATTTGCGGCAACTGTGATATAATTCAAGCAAAGATTCATCTGAGGAATCCACATTCTGCCACTTTTCCATCCTTTTAGTGGGCTGTGGGCCTTGGCAAAAGCCAATTTGCCTTTTGTTCATGACCTGGAGGCCATTTCTGGTTAACATTGAGGTTACCAGGCCTGGTGGAGCTCTGCTGCAGCAGACAAGGGGCTGGCCTTGGATTTTGGAGCCAAGAAACGGTCCTCCCCAGCAGTTTTCTGGCAGGGTCTGCCAGAAAACCTTATCATATGACAAGGCGACAAAACTTTTGTCTTGCCAAAATCTGATCTCTTTGTGTTCCTTAATTGATCAATCCTATTTTTTTTTAGTACATTAAACGTAATTTAGGATGGTTTTAGCTTTCATATGAGTAATTTCTGAAACCAATGGATTAATTAGAAGTCAGGTTATAAGCTGTTGTTTCTACAAAATGGATAAGTGACAAGACTTTTGTCAAGGAATGTACACATTGTCAGCTCTTCATCCATCTGTACCAGTCTGGTGTTCAAATAAAATAATTCAAGCTGCATTAAACTACCTTATTCTACTGAATCACACCACCACTTTGAATCGACAACTGTGTTTCCTGTTGTTGTGAAAACAGTAAAAGTCGGGATGAGACTACCAGCCTTCCTGTCACGTTTAACACTGTCCCTGTTTGATTGACTCCCCCAGGTGTCACACTTGATCGACCAGATAGAAGGAGTAGAGGGAAGATTTCCCCGATGCTGTGAACAACGCTTAAGACGGAAGTTGATGATTGTCACAACTGCCTGTCGTAAATGTTTGATATGACTGGACTGTCCTTCCATAAACAATAAACTGACATACAGCAAAAACCCCTCACACTTAATAATTAGATATACATTTTTGCTTTCCCTCTCTGGTGTTAAACTGAGCGCGCGCACACACACACACACACACACACACACAAACAAAGATACGCCACACACACTTGTGCATCCATATATACAGTGCATCTGCTGTACAGTCCATTTTATGTTTGTGAAGACACTTATGTGTCAGTGATTGAATTGTATGCTGTTAACTAATTAACTAAATAAAAGTTCATTAAACATTGTTAGATAATTAAAAAATGTGTCTGTGTTTGAGATTGCATGTGTTCAATTTTTTTAATAAAATGTTATTGCACACACTGCATTACAAGTATGAAACTTCTGTCTTCTGAAAAAGCTGCACTTTGTTCTTCTGCCAAATTCTGCTATTATACTGCAAATTAAACTGACTCCCCAGCTTTACTAGTATGCATATCCTCCCACATCCCAGATACGCTGCATCTACAGGTCATGGGATATCCAGATGGAGCACCACAAGTGGTGCAGCCAATGAAAACGGTTTTCTTTTCACAAATCACTCCCACAGCAGCCTCTGTCTGTGTGTGCTGTATCTTTTATTACATCCATGACTATTTTTAAACACGCATCCCAGCCTCTCCCATCAAGAGCTGTTCTCGTCACCTGTCTACCTGTCTTCTTGTCTCTTTTAATCTCCATGTTAGATCTCCCAAGTTCTCAAAAGACTGCTGGTTTTGTGCATCAATCTTGCTTTGGATGTACCACTGGTATCATTCCTTTGCTTAGATATTTTTATCCTGTCATCCACATCTAAATATACAGATGCTTGTTTTTGCTTCTACAGCAAACCCTCATTTGTGTGACATTTATTGCAGGATGACAGAACTACCTGGATTTTTCAGCGAATCACCTTTTCATGTTAATGCTTTGTTGGAGCAGTATATATACACACTTGTCATGAATACCACTGTAGTTAGTTAGCACATGCACACTCAGCAGGCGGTGACAGGAAGATAATTTTAGAGATAGAATTGGTACCCAGTGAGAAAGATGACTGTAAATTGTAATACATCTTGATTATCACCAGGCATTATTGCCATTTCATTTAAATACATTAAATCTGTCCTTTTTTTAGTTGTACCTCTTTATTTCCCAGTGTTGCTCCCTCCCTCTCTCCCTGCATCTTCCAATGATTCACATGCTCCCCCTCCCCCCAGTGTGTCATATGCTATCACTCCCTCTCCCTTGCATTTGCCCATATTCGCTGACTTTCGCCACCAGGCTTCAAACAAGCTGCAGGTAATGTTGTAAAAAGATTGATCTATTTTTTTCATTCCTTCCATTCCTCTATGCTGCCTTCATTATCCTCCTCCCCCTTCTCCTCATCTGCTCCTGCTCTACGTTTTCTCACCGACTCATCTCTCCATTGCTCCATATTTATATTCACTGACTGAAACAGCACAGGAAAATTGAAATGGCTTGTGGTCTGGAACAGCTTGACAGTAGATCCATAAATAGGTACACGTTATTAGCCTTTGATTTATGCTTTCTTCCCTGCGTATATGTGCGTTCCACCATCTTCAGCATCTTTTCCATAGCTATCCATCCTCACGACAGTGGCAGTATTATCACAGTGTGTATGCATGTGAGGAAGAGGAAGACTTGCGTGAAGTCCTGGTGACTAACCTTACTGAAAGGCGTTTTGTTTTTTTTGATATATTGATGTACAATCACGCTCTACCCTGATTGTCTTTGTCATTATCATCCCTTTTCAAGCAAAATCAGGTGTAACATTTGTATGAAATTGCACATGTGTTCTGGTTTGTAATATGCAGTTGAAATACTTGAATAAAAACAAGGCATGTCTTGTTTTCTTACAGGATGTCCATAGTGAATATTGTTGCCAGGGAGATCCTGGACTCCAGGGGAAACCCAACTGTGGAAGTAGATCTTCATACTGCCAAAGGTTGAAAATATAAATGGATTGAAAAATGTTTTTGACAAAATGTACTCCACAATGTACCTTGTCTAATCTAACCCCTTATAAGTGAAGACCCTTCTCCTTGCTTCCTTGACCTCGAAACCATTACCACTCTCTCCATAAACTCATCTTCTTGTCTCTATTTAAGGTCTTTTCAGGGCTGCTGTGCCCAGTGGTGCATCTACTGGAATCTACGAGGCTCTGGAGCTCCGGGATGGAGACAAGACTCGCTACAAGGGCAAAGGTGAACACTTAGAATTCAATCGTATTGTGTCACTTGTCTTTGGCCGTGTATCTTTTTTATTAAATGAGGTTTTGTCATAAAATGTGGGCTCTGCATTAGTATTCCATTGATCCAATGTCTCTCTCTGTCCTGCTCTGTAAGGTGTAACAAAAGCTGTTAATCACATTAATGACACCCTTGGACCAGCTCTCATGCAGTCTGTAAGTAGCAGTGTCACATTGGTTCCATTTGATGTGGATATAGCAGCATGCGTAATTAAGCATTATTATCTATAGTGAGAATATTTTTATTCTTGTCTGTCAGGGAATCAGCGTGTTGGAGCAGGAGAAACTGGACAATGTAATGATTGAAATGGATGGCACTGACAACAAATGTAAGCCTCTCTCCCATCAATACCGTGGTGACTTGTTTGTGCAGTGAAATTCTTCTGCTCCAGCGGCCACTGGATCCATGTGTTGTGTGACTGCTACTGTGTCTCCTCAAGCTAAGTTTGGGGCAAATTCTATTCTTGGAGTATCACTGGCAATATGCAAGGCTGGCGCAGCAGAGAAAGGCGTCCCTCTGTACCGTCACATCGCTGATCTGGCAGGAAACAGAGAGTTGGTACTCCCAGTTCCTGTGAGTCCAAAAACTGCAATTATATCAAACACAAAAGCCCACATACAATCTCATCTCATGTTATGTGCTCCCTGTGCTTAGGCTTTTAATGTGATCAATGGGGGGTCCCATGCTGGAAACAGACTGGCTATGCAGGAGTTCATGGTGCTCCCTGTGGGGGCGGAGTCTTTTCGTGATGCTCTGCGTGTGGGGGCAGAGCTCTACCAGACACTGAGGGGTGTCATCAAGGAGAAATATGGTCAGGATGCTACAAATGTAGGAGATGAAGGAGGTTTTGCCCCAAATATTCAAGAGAACAGTGAAGGTAAGCACAGCCACAACTTAAAGTCACCCCTCTATTGCTTTTTTATGACATTGCTTGTCATCTTTCCATTTGTCTTTGTCAGCTTTGGAGCTGCTGAAGACGGCCATAGAGAAAGCCGGCTTCACAGACAAAGTGGTGATAGGGATGGATGTTGCTGCTTCAGAATTCTTCATTGAGGGCAAGTATGACCTGGACTTTAAGTCTCCTCCTAACGCTGCCCGAAACATCAGCGCTGATGAGCTGGCCAGCATCTACCAGGACTTCATTAACAACTACCCAGGTGTGTATTGTGAAGTCTTTGAGACCGTGTGTTAAGTTCAAACACACATCAGGTTTATTAAGTTTTATTTAGAGGACAAAAAGCCAACAATGATTATCACTGGCACTTATCAGAGTGGCTCATGTGAAGACAAGGTGCTGGATTTATACTTCTATCAGTAACTGCACTCTCCAGCCTTCTCTTCACATCTCTACAATTGCAATTTTCTTTCACAACCTCTTCTGAGAGAACAAGAGTGCTTGATGTCTGCACAGAATGGCCTCTTTTCCTTCCACTCAGGCCTGTTAAAGAGGTTTTAATTAAGGGCTACAGTGCACATTTGGTGAGTAGGTACTGACTCCGATGTGGCTCTTTACCCTGTCAATGCTGTGCTTCCTGCTTTTGTGGGCAAGTGATTGTGTGCAGCTGTGTGTAATATGAGTGCATTTTAAGACGTTAGTCCTATTAGAACGTTCACTGGCAAACGCTGGTGCTCCAACTGGAGGGTGAGTAATGGAAAAAATGAGGGGTTCTCCAAGCAGATTGGATATTAAATGAATACGAATCACCCTCCTGTCTATCCTCCAGTGGTGTCTATTGAAGATCCTTTCGACCAGGATGACTGGCCTGCTTGGTCACAGTTTACGGCCTCAGTGGGCATCCAGGTACGGTTATCACATTAGTTCTTGATATGGACTAAGACAAATTCATAGAGGATTGCTCTTTAAAAAAAATGTAGACAAAAAATAGTTTGTTGGATGGCTGCAACGGGTGTGTCAGAAAACTCAGTGTGGCATTTCATTAACACTCTTTGACCATGTCACCAACTTGTATGAGTGGGATTAAAGGCTGCTTTTAGCTTTATGTTTTCAGTCTTTATGTTTTTGCTATTTGCTCATCTTAAGAATTTTTGCCACCTCATTTCACTACTTTTTCATATGTAAAAAAAAACAACATATGATAAATATCTTGGCTCTTGACTCTTAAAAAAACCTTTCTGTAACTTTGTTTAACACATCATGCAGGTGGTTGGAGACGATTTGACTGTCACCAACCCACGTAGGATACAACGAGCAGTGGAGGATAAGGCCTGCAACTGCCTACTGCTAAAAGTCAACCAGATTGGCTCTGTGACGGAGGCTATCAAGGCGTGAGTTGATTTGGATTGGTATTTGCATGAACATAGGTGTGTGAGAGAGAATGCATGAGAGAATGTGCATCGTATTATATTCACCCGTCTCTCAGATGTAAGCTGGCTCAGGAGAATGGCTGGGGCGTGATGGTGAGCCACCGCTCAGGAGAAACAGAGGATACCTTTATAGCTGACCTGGTGGTTGGTCTCTGCACTGGACAGGTAGTATACACACACACACGCGCACACACACACACACACACACACACACACACACACACACACACACACACACAGTCTCCATTCCCTCAAGTCTAGAAATCACTGCAACAAGATTACATAACAAACATGCACTTTCACTTAATATTTATCATTAAATAACTACTACTAATAACTTAATAATAACCAAAATAAGATAATTCATTACATAAAAAAGATTGGTACCAATTAAAAGAAATATATCCTGATTAAATCATGAGTGCTATTATAACACAAACAGGCTTCTGTCTGGAGAAGATAGATAGTATAACTGTTTGTTTGTGAGCCTTAATTTTTTTGTTCTTCCTTCAGATTAAGACTGGAGCTCCCTGTCGATCAGAACGTCTAGCCAAGTACAATCAGCTCATGAGGTGCGTATTTGTGACTTCATTTGTGTCTGTGCGCTCTGGTATAGAAAATCTTTAACATTAACTCTAACCCTTGTCCAATTTTCTCTCCTTCCCCACTTTGTTTCATCCACTCTTGTTCCCATTCAATTTATAATTCTGATGCTACACATTTCTTTTTCACCTCCTCTTTATCTCAGGATTGAAGAAGAGCTGGGAGACCAGGCTCACTTTGCTGGTCACAACTTTCGTAATCCGATTACCCTTTGAACACCAATGTTATTAGCAATACCACACAAGAAAGCACCCATACACACTGCACATGTTGTATTTCCTTCACAAATATAGTAATTGAGGAACACCACCTGCTTTGGCACAGCTCTACTCACTAAAACTCACTGAAAATATTAAAACAAATTTGTTTTAAAAAAGAATGCGCAGTATCTACTTTACATTGCTTCAGTATGGACTGAACTGATTCCATTCAACCGATGCAAAGCCTGGAGTGAAAATCAATGTTTCAACTCAAAGCAAATGAGTAATTCCCCTGATGCGTTTCTTGTTTCATTTACCTGTCTCCTTCTCACCTTGCAGAAGAGCTTTGAGCTTTTGTACACTATTATTGTCTCTCCCTCGATTTCCTCATTGTTTTTGATGTGAATACTCAGCAGCATGCTACACAACTGCTAACTGTATCTGTCAATTTGTCTGTCAGTTATTAATCTTAATAAACAAATACGTATTAACTCTGACCACAACTCTGTGTGTTTGCTTAAAGGGCAGGGACTACTTTTTGACTACTGTCATTTCTCACTTGCATATATTAACATAATTTTTTTTTTTTTAATGAAAACCAAATATCCACCAGTGTAAAACTCTGTCAATATTTGAATGTGTTCTGTCAAGGCTAAAAATTAATGTGGAAAAAATGGTGTCTCTCATCACTTACATGAAAGTCCAACAGGAATTCTGCAAAAGAAGAGTAAGGATCGTCCCTGTAGCTGATAGAATTCAATGAGAGCCCACAGAGTTGATCATTTCTCTTTTAGGAACTATAAAGAAATCATTTTTGAAATTTACAGAAGTGACGAGAGTTTATCAGAGGAAACATTCGAATCCTCTGCAGGGATTTTAAAGGATTTGACAGATGATTGCAGATAAAACACGGGTGTCCTTGATGTTGGGTCATTTCATCTAGAGGCCCAGCAGCTGCCTTGGGTTACAAATGCTGTAACATTTTGCAGAAATACCTGTCAGACAGGGATGTTAACTCTGGTTCTGTTGCATATTTAATATTATTTTGTTAATATTTGTCGCACGTCTTGCTTGATTGTTTGTTTTTTAATAAACCCCATGGAGTGTTCTTGTCTGATTTGGGTTGGTGTGGAGCGTCGCTCGCCTCATTGCGCCACTTAAGCGAAGGGCGGAACAAACATTGGGTCCCTATTTCCGTTCTGATTTTCAAGCTGCAGATAATAAATAATAAAATGAACAGCGCGGGCCGTAGACATTCTTCAACACTTTAATCACATTATAACGCACAGTCGCTCACCTGCACGGTTTTGTTAGTCTTACAGTCCCGTTGCAGTACAACAGACCAAGCGCCCCTTCCCTTCAGCCCACACTAATACAGAATGGAGTGGCTGTAACTGTCGCGCGACTCCAAATCAACCGTCACGCGCTGTTCTCCATTCACGTGAGCAGCAGAGGGAGCGCGAGCGCGCTTCTGACGCCGTTCCTGTCGTGTCGGGGGGGGGTGGGGGGGGGGCTGGTGATGAAGGGAGACTGGATCCCGCCGCGCGTGCGCATCGGCTACAGTCTCCGGACGGGTTTCCATGGTTACCACACAATAGGAGACGGGACAGGGGGCTGTGTGAAGGGGGGAGAGAGGGAGAGAACGACAGCAGCGGAGCGGAGGAGAGGGAGGGAGGGGAGGAGAAGGAAGGAGGAGGGCTGCAGAGCCGCTTGAATGGACACACCACTGCAAGCTTCTCGCAGACAGACAGGCAGACTGGGAGCTGCTGGACGGGAACAGAGGCCATGTGTTCACTGCTTGATGATCCCTAACGATTTTATTATGAAGATCACATAATTAGCTTTATTTTTGTTTTCTGTCGTCCAACGTTCAGTTTGTTTGGCGTTAAAATTCAAGACGATTTTAAGAACAAAGAGACGTCCTGTGCGTAAAGACTTCTGCTGTCTGGAGCGTACAGTAAAGGTGACTCTGGAGGGACTAGGCAACAGAGACACAGACCCTCCCTCTTGATCCCCTCCCTCTTCAGAGTTTTAGCCCTCTCTTTGCGCCTCTCTTCCTCCTTCTCCCTGCCTCACTACTCCCCACTCCCTCCCTTATTCTCCTCCTCCTCTCTCCTCATGCAAATCACGCCCTCTCCTCTCCCTTTCTCTCACCCGACGTGCATCCCTCACCCCTCAGCTAAAAATTGTGACTGTAAGACCGGAGAGGGGTATAAAAAAAAGTGCATGTCGTGTTAGAGGAAGAGGGGGAGTACATAGGGTGGGAGAGGGGGGGGGGTAACAAGAAAAAGGGGGCGAAAGGGGGTGGGGAAGAGTCGAGGGTACGCATCAATTTGTAGTCTTCAGTTGGCACCCCTGTTTTCCCTGCAACGAATAGAAAGAGATTTCTTCTGCATTATTGTTATTACTGGAGCCCTTTGCAATATGAGGCAGCACAATCCTCTGTTGACACACGCCTGGGCTCTGAGGTGTGTGTGTCCGCGCACAACATAGAACGACACAACAGGGAGAGAAAGGAAAGGGAGAGTGAGAGCACGCATCGCTGGATATTATAGGTAAGGAGAAGGGAAAATGGATGCGTAAAGACTGTGTTTGGAGCTATTCCTGTTAGCCACGTCTGTGTGCTCTCCTTCCATGTTTTTTTTTTTTTTTCTTCCTTTGTGTGTGTTAATGTACTCCTGTGTTGTGGATAAATTATGTTCCGGTGAATTTATGTTAATGGACCCACATTCCAGTGAGGAACGAGAAGGGAGAGAACCGGTGCGAAATAGTATGGTTCGCCATTCCATATGATCTTTCTTTTAAGATGCGTCTGGAAACTGCACTGCACAGGCATGTATTTGTGATTGTGAACGCATATGTGGCTGAACGCGGCTGTCGATCCGTCGGAGGTAGGATTGTCTTGAGGCGGGCTGTGCTTGCAGCGTCGGCCGGTCTCCTCTGCGTGTGTATCAATAACATTCATTGGAAGAAAGAAGAAGAAAGAGTCGTTGCAGTCCCCGCTCGCCGGTGATGTAAGCAGAGCAACCGCATGCCGCTTGCTCCGCATCTCTTGCAGCGGACAGTTTGTTGATCATGCATGTGTTGTGCAGGAAGGCTCTGGGTGTGCGGAGCCATCTGAATGCGTCCTGTTTGTTTACTGACCATGACCGAGGACCTGTCAGCGAGGGCCACAGGCAGGCCAGGAGCTGCCACCTGTAACTGAATTGCTTGGTGTATACAGTCACCCACAGGGCTCAGGATGTTTTATACCCCTGCGTTATAAACTTCGTCATCAGGTCGACTGGACTCGCCTATAAATGCAGGTTAAATCTTTTATGCGTAATGGAAAAGAGTGTTTGTGACAATAAAGGTTTTTACTCCTATCTGATTGAATCAGTCACTGCAGCATGCACTAATAATTAATGCATAGCCGTGTGTAGTGGAGCTTGTCTGCTTTGACACACACACACACACACACACACACACACACACACACACACACACACACACACACACACACACACACACACACACACACACACATCTCTGTGTAGCTTCTGTATTTATTGGTTGCATAGCAGCGTGCTGTAGCCCAGCTAACTCCTCGGACAAACATAACCGTTTTTCATCCAGTGCTGTGCACTATTTCTATCCTCATTCAATATAGATGAGACATTTTTTTCCATCAGTGGTAGATAAATGAATGGATTTGAGGGGGCCTTGCAAAGTAGTCCACCTATATATGTCGTTAGGCACACCGAAATGGATTAAAGATCCTGACAGTGGTTCCTAATGGTTGACTGGTTGTGTAAATAAGCATGTGTTTCTACTGGGTTTGGGAGATTAACCTGCAGTGACTATGGGTTTTGGCTGTATGATAAAAGTAGAAGGGGGGGGGGGGCATATTCCTGAAATGTTTGCTGGTATCTTATGCAGGCTGCCTTCAAAGATGCTGTCTACCAATACGCGCTCTTTCCGCTCTGCTCTTATTCTGCAGTTATACCATGTCCAATCCAGTGAATTCTGTTATTGAATAAACTATTGTCCATGTGGTAAAGACTGGTGGTGGAAACTTTTTGGAGTACAGTGTAAAACAGTTATGCCAATAAAATGATGACCATGTTGTAAACTGAAATATTTTCACAATCTTTTGAAACTCATTTGTTTACTTATTCTTGACTTCCACACTTGGAAGAGAGAGAAACATTATTGTTTCCCTCTGCATCCTTGAATTGGTACTCCACTGCATTAGACTTCCATGCAGATAAATCAAATAATGCTTTCTTTTGTTTTGCTTCTTTGCAGGTTTTGGTAGCACTCATGGTGTAACACATAGCCCAGTCAGTCGAACAACAGGTTCAGGCCCTGCGATGGCTTGTGTTGTAAAGTGGGCATTTTAAAGAAGAAATAATGAAAACACGGACACACAAAGAATCGGTAGGAACAAGGTTTATGTCTATTTTTCACAATGATACCAAGGACAATACATTTCTGCTATCTTGTGTTGTAGATTGTACATTTTTGAATATGGCTGCTTCATAATCAGAATTACTGTTCCCATTGGTGCAATCCACCTTGAAATGAGAGAAATTGGTATTTCTTGTCATTGCTTGTAGTAGTTGTTTTACTGAAACCAACTCAACTCCCCATGTCTCTCTAAATTTCTCTGTATCCTTGTCACTCTGCACCATTTAATGCCTTTTTCCTAACTTCTATGTTTTCCTCTTTGCCTGGACGTGGGGTTTTGCAGATGCCCATGCGCAGTGGCCGACGGCGGGGGGCAAGTGAGGAAAGAAGGGGTAGACGCCCGCACCCCAGCCCCACTCGCCCTGACCGCAGCGACAGACCGGCGGTTAGAGCCTACCTCTTTTGCCTTTTTTTCTTTCCTGTCATTGTTTTGAACACAAGTATATTATGTGTATGCAAGTCGAACAGTCATGAACAATGAGGAACTGTCTCCTTGTATTCGATCATAGTGTGTTGCATGTGTGTGTTTGCCTTGTCGATGAGTCATCAGTGTAGTTACCACAGGCATGCAGTGTGTTGTTGTATTGTGCTGAATGGCTGTCCACTTTGAAATATTGATATTTTTGTTTTTGACATTCCAGTTCTGCATGTGTGTGAGCTTTCTTGTGTACTTGCATACGTGTGTCTGTGTGTGTGTTTGTGTGTGTATTCCAAGCCTGTCTCTACCTACTAATAGCACCCACTGTCCTTTTAAGGATTCAAAGGCTTCACTGTAGAATTAAAAGTATTGTGTTCTTTTAGCAAAGAGGTGCTGGTGAGGAATTGGCTGGAAATCGCTTCAATCGCAGATCACAAGGGCATGATTCATCAGAGAGTGAGGGGGAGGAACTTGTGTCTCCTCCAAAGAGGCAAAAAGTTCAGGTTTGTGTTTCATTTCATCAACCTGTTATATAAAGACCAAGTTTAAAATTGATTCAGCTAAATCATCCAAACAAACATTGCCTATGCTATTATGAATTATTTTCTGTGTTTATAAAAAGCATAAAACCCATCAAAGATAGCATATCCACGAAATTCACATTTATAGTGCAACCATGAATTATCTTGTCTTGTCAGGATTCAGCCTCTACCCCAAACCCTCCTACATCAACACACTCGACTGACAGCTCGGCTCCTTCCACCATCCCACCCCCAGCCTCCATTACAAACCAATCCCGTGAGAGTGACAATGAAGATGGCCAATCCCAGGGCAGTAGGAGTTCAGTTGTAGGGAGCTTGGCCAATAGTAGCAGTAGCTTGAGCAGTGGACGCGATATAGACCAGGACAATCGTTCCTCATCCCCAAGTCTCTCGGCTTCCCCCCTAGGTAGCCTGGACTCTGATTCTGATGGCCCTGACTCACCAAAGCAAGGGGAGAGAGAGAGAGAGAAAGCCAAGGAGGGAGGAGCAGGGAAGGTGGGAGGAGAGGACAGGAGAGTGCTAAGAGATGGGAGAGGGGAGGAGACCTGTGGGGAAGGAGAAAAGCAGGATCTGGATGCAAGAAATGAAGACTGTCCATCTCTTAAGCCCTCCTCCACTCCTTGCACCTCCTCTGGTCTGACTCCATCTGTGCGTGGAGCAGGAGATTCATCAATCGACAGCAATAGTGGGAGGAAGTCTTATTTCTCTCTAGACTCTAAATTAATGTGCAAAGTTGACTATGGTGGACCGACATGTGTGGATGGTGCACTCAGTGGCACTAGAATGAATTCCAAAGCCAGCACACAGTGTGTGTCAAAGACAACTATGTCAGGAGGAGATTTTTCCCACAACAGCCCCAACATTCCTCATTCTTTGCCTCCTCCTCTTCCTCCTCCACCTGCCCTGAAGCCCTTGGAGCTTGGGGGACAAAACTTGGCCACTGAGGTTAAGACAGAAAGAGACAAGTTAGAAAAGCCAGACAAACTCCTGGACAAAGCTCAGTCCACCCCTCCCTCTCTGTTGCCACAGACCAGCTCACAGTCCCAATCCCAGCCTCAAGCCCAACCTTCCAACCACCCTCACCACTACAGCTCCACCAGCTGGCAGAGTGGCTCAGCGACCGGATGTCAGGGGAGCTGGAGTTACACTCGTTACCCCGGAAATCACCACCCACATCAACCACATCACCAGCCCCCAGTGCAGCAGCAGCAACTTCCCTCGGTTTACAACCCTCCATCCTCTCGCCACTCCTCCACCCATCCCTCTTACCTCCCCCATCCTCACCCCCACCCCCACAGAGAGTACCTTCCCAGGTATGCTGGAGGGGGAGGAGACAGAGAGAGGGGGGCTGCAGGAGAGAGGGAGAGGGGAGTGAGGGGGGAAAGTGGGGGGAGAGAAGTCAACCGGGAGTTCTCTGCTCCCATTGGTAACAGCAGCAACAGTGGTAGTGGAGGGAATAGTAATAGTAGTTGTGGTGGGATGATTGGGACCAACAGTATTCAAGGCAGGGAGTTTGTGGGTCTTTCAGTGAGTCAGAACCGAGATTTTCAAGCTTCAGGGAGAGATGGACCTAATTTGGGACCTGAAAGAAGGGACTTTGGTCCAGCTTTCAGAGACAGAGAAAGGGACAGGGAACGTGATGCCGGGAGGGAATTTCCTCTGCCAAACCAAAACCAGAGTAGAGACTATGGTCCCAATGGAACTGGAGGGGGACATCCCAGAGACAAAGATGGAGGCAGATGGGGTGAGTTTGGGAATCAGACAAGAGAGGTTGTGGGTAATAGTAACCCAAACAATAACTCTGTCTCACAGAGTAACCCCCCAAATTCAACTAGTTCACTACCTCTCACCCCTATGCTGAACCGAGACCAACCTGCATCACCCCAAAACAATCCAAATTACCCTTCTCATTCCTCCCTGCCCCCACAGCCTCACCCACACCCCCAAAACCCATCCAGCCGAGACTTCCCCCCTCCCATGGACCAGGCACAAATCCCCTCGTCTGGAGCAGATCACTTCCACAGAGAATATCCACCCACAGGAGGAAAAGATTTTCCTGCTGGGCTGCCTCCTTCCACTGGCACAAATCGAGAGTACCTCAGCCCCCCTGGGGTGACTCAAAACCTAGGGCGAGAGTATACAGGGCCCGGAGGAACCCATCACCCTCATCAAGCTCACCCCCACTACCAGTCCGGGCCTAGAGACAGAGACTCAACCCTGCGAGAGTCTGCTCTGTACCAAAACCGTGGGGGTCCAAATCAACCCCCTGCACTCTCTCCATCCTCCTCTTCAATTCATCATGGGCATCCTCCAAATGCTCCTTATCCTCCGCCACCACCCCAGCCTCCTCTACCTCCACCTCAAACCCCACATGCTCAGCCACCTCCATCAGGTATGGCACCAAATGCACGTCCTTCACACTACCAGTCCGCCCAGACTCCCCCTATACCCCTCTCGCCTTTACCGAGCCCATCTACAAATCAGATGGGAGGCTTCTCATCTTTTCCGCCTGGTTCCTCCTCTGGGCCCAATATGCCACTTCCTGGTGCAAGTATGTCATCCAGCTGTTCACCTGGATGTCGGCCGTCACCTTTTCATGGCACTTTGAACAACCACCCTCCATTTAGCGGAACATACCACTCCAATGGGAATAGCGGAAGTAACATGGCCAACAGCAATAGCAGCAGTAGTGCCCCCAATAGCAGCAATAACAATTCACAATCACTCTCACCTCAAAATATTTCAAAAGGACCTCCACCTCTTAGCAACTCATCCGCAAACAACAGTATTTCAACCCCTGCCTCCAGTTCTTCAGTGCCTGGTGGAGACGGACATTCAGATTCAGGCCCACCTCCAACTCCTGTTATCAAGGAGGAACCATTAGAAGAGAGGGAAGAGACTGAAAGCCCACCGCCTGTATTGAGGAGCCCCTCTCCTGAACCGAAACCTGTAGACATTCCCATCCACGCCAGCCAATCAGCAAGGTAATTTCAAAATAAATTCATTACCCTATTTGAGATTTTTGATGTGTCAATCAGTTTGATCCCTTTTAATGTAATCAAATATAATCTATAGTAATTATGAGTTTTCTGGTGGTGATTTTTGACTCCTGATAATTTTACAAGCAGCTGTGTCATTCACTTGCAGGTTTCACAAGGTTCTTGACCGTGGCAGTGGAAACTCTTGCGCCCGCAGTGATGTTCTCTTTGTCCCACTGGATGGTTCCAAACTGTGGAAGAAGAGAAATGAGGTGATTGAAAGGGCGCGTAGGGAAGTTGAACAGCGGGCCAGAGACCTGAGAGAAAAAGAGAGGGAACGGGAGAGGGAGCGTGAGCGTGAGAGGGAACTGGATCGGCATTTACAGGTGTGCACATTTGAGCGTAATAATTATGTAGCATGTCAGAGTTAATGGATTTGATGCAGATTAAATTGATCACTTTAATGGGTGGGGAGTACATCACACCGGGGCAGACGTGACTTACGGCTTTTATTGTTTTCTCTACAGCAGCAGAAAGATATCAACACTGCTGGAGGGTGTCGGCAGGGCTCCTCTCTCTTCTTTCCCTCCTCATCTTCCATCATCCTTGACCCTTCGTCTTCTGCCTCTTCATCTTCGGGAAACTCAGTCCCCCATCCTCCCCCACATCCCCAACATCACTCCTCCAACCCTCACGCACACCTTCCTCCAGCACACCATCTTCACCCATCCCTAGCTCACTCTATTCCCCATTCCCTCCTCCTGCCATCCATGGGTGGGGCAACAACAATGGTTGGCCCTCAAGGAGCCCTGGGAATAGGTTTAGGAGGTCCATACCTTGGCCCTGACACCCCCGCACTGAGAACCCTGAGCGAGTATGCTCGCCCTCATGCTATGTCTCCATTGGGAGCAGTTAGCCGTGCCCAGGCGCACCATGCACAAGTCCACCATGGCCACCCCCATGTCCACCCCTCATTCTTCCTTCCCCAGTTCCAGAATCATGCTTTAGCCCACCCGCACCACCTGCCTACCGATGCAGCTACAGCTGCGGCAATCTTGGGCTTTTTATATGGCGGAGGTCTTGAAGGTGGTCCAGGTGTTGCAGGTCATGCAGGGGTGGCAGGAGGACCAATACCCGGAGGGATTGGGGGAGCAGGGTTAGGAGGAATCAGCTTTCCCCATGCCATGGCTGCACATCGAGATCGAATAAAACCAGGGTTTGAGTTTAAGAGTGATGAGCGAGTTTACCCGCCAGGATCCATACCTGATCACGCAGCTCTCGCTCTTGCTCATTCTCATTCCCATCATGCCCATGCCAATGCCCAAGTGCATGCACATTCCCTGCTCCTTGGAGGAGGTACAGCAGGAGCAAATGAAGTGTCACTTTATGGCACTCCTCCTCCACCCGCTCCTGCTGGTCCCCCACACCTCCAGAACCCAAGTCTGGCACCTATAACACGACCTCCCAACCCTCCTCCCCCCCAGTCCCTGTCCAATGCACCCCCTTCGTCTATCCTCCCACCCTCTCTCCCTTCTCACCCATCATCAGCAACACCGACCGCTGCTCAAGCCCCAGCAGGCCCAGCTGCTCCTCCACCAGCTCCTCCCCCACCTGGCCCTCCAACCTCCAATGCTGCCCCACTTCATCACCCAGTCCCCCATTCTTCTTTCCCCAGCTCCCTGTCCTCTCATTTGCCACCAGCCCCTGCTCCAGCAGCCGCTCCCCCCGAGACCTATCCCACTCCCACTCGCTCTCCTCACTCTTACGAGCGAGATCGCAGTGGAGAAAGGGAGAGGGAGAGAGAGAGAGTAACTTTGCCGGCCTTTGGGGACAGAGAGCGAGAAAGAGAGAGAGAAAGGGGAGGAAGTGGGAGTGCAGGAGGAGGAAGTTCAGGTGGAGGTGGAAGCGGAGGAGGAGGAGGAAGTGGAGGTGGAACAGCTGGAGGAGGTGGAGGAGAGAATCTGGGACGTCTTCAGATGTTAAATGTGACACCTCATCACCACCAGCATTCTCACATCCACTCACATCTTCATCTGCACCAGCAAGACACAGGTACCCACTGCTACTAACAATGCTTTCTTAGTCAGCATCACCAGTTGTGTTCTGTGTAAAAACTAGTTAAAGGATTAAGACAGTGATACTCTGTAGACCTTAGACATCCACTGTTGTCTAGAAACACTTATCACATTGTTGGATGTGACAATATTTGCACTTCATACTGTTTCAAAGTAATGAGTGTATAATATTCTGTAGTCTCTTACAGAAATGTTTTTACAATTTAGCAGTTCTTATATATTACTTATTTTGGTGATTTATAATTTTGATTTAATAAATAAAATTATAAAAAATATATATAATTTTGCATGCTTTATGTATCTTTGTTTTGAATTCCCTGCTTTGACTCTTATTAAATAAGTCCTGTATTTCCTATTACATTACTGGCATCTAGCGACGGGCGGGGTTCACCCCCTGATGGACCCGTTGGCGTCGGGGGCTCCTTTGGCACGCCTACCTTACCCAGGAGCCACACTAGGCACCCCCATCCTGGCTCACCCCCTCACTGACAGCGAGGTGCTCCGCCAACAGCTGTTCGGTGAGGAGAAGGCTCCTCGTCCATGTACTTGTTCAGTTTTTTTCCTCTAAAAACTCCATAATGCAGAAACTTTATGAAAAAGACTTTGAAAATGATCACCATTTTTGACCTCCATGCTCTTCTCTGTTTTCCTGTTATATTCCCACCTACTCGTCCTGTTTCTTGTCTGCTTCGTCCACAGGTGCTCCTTTCCGTGAACTGCCCCAGCCGTCCTCCCTCACTGGTCCCATGTCAGCAGCTCATCAGCTCCAGGCAATGCAGCAGGCCCAGAGCGCAGAGCTGCAGATCCAGAGACTGGCCCTGGAACAACAGTGGATCCATCACCATCACCACCACACCCTCACCCAGGATGAATATTACAGGTACAAATAGTTGATTAGATTCATTCAGCATAGATTGGAATGAGACATTTTTCATTAAAATGCTGATTGTTTTTAGGATTAATTGCGAAACTAAGGGTGACAAATGGCAGACTTTGCCTTTTGACAGACCTGCACTCCATTAGTGGTAAACATATGTTAAACTACCATGAAAAACAAGAACCATCCAGGTCATGGTAAGCCTTGAAAGTTGAATCCAAAGCAACTGAACTTCTATTTAGGGCATATCTCTGCTCATATCTTGGATGAGAAGTGAAACGTCTTCAAACCCCAAACCAAAGTCCAGTTGTTTCAGATTCAAGCTTCAACCTTGATACTGACATTGACAAAGAATGCCAAACTTAAACACGATGTCCGTTCTGAAATTGCACTCTAACATCATTAATCCTTTGAATGTTGTAGTCACCTGAAGAAGGAAAGTGATAAGACCCTGTGAGGGAGGGGCACAGCAAAGAGCAGCATGGAGAAACCGAGGGAAGATGTGTGCGAAATATGAATGAAGAAAATCAAAAGCACTGAAAACAATGAAGGACAAACGACTGCTCCTGATTAAACCTTTGAGGACTTGGAACGAAGATTGGAATAATGGACTGGAATTTCACTGAAAGAAGCAAGAACATTTTGAAAAATCTTCATAATAGGGAGGAGGGCGTGAAAATGTTGCACACAGTCCCTGCTAAGTGCACCATATTGAAGGTCCAGACTCCAGCACTTCCCCACATAATGTTCTTAAACTCCAGACCTGTTTCGAGCCGTTCTCTGTACAATATATTAGATGGGGCTGGCAATAGTGAAGTACAGTATGTGTAAAATACTTGATGCCAGATGGAATGTGGATATAAGTCTCTTTTATGTCACTGCATGTAGCTAGGCACTTATTCTGAACTGGTGGAACTTTTGGTTCTATTTTTAGTAATTCCCCCCTCTTTTGTACATGAGGGGTGTTCTATATGCATGAAACCAGCGATTTAGTGTTTCGTTTATGATCAATAGTATTGTTACTATGATTAATGTTGTCTGTTTGTTGATAATGATATAATTATATATACAGTACATATTATTTGTATTATTTTTTTACATTTTCATGGTATGGCAGTTGGTTTTCATTTTTATTTTTTATTTACCTTGTGAAACAAGATGCAAATGAAGGCAAAAATCTGGAAATAAATTATAATCTTTTTTGATAGTCTCCTGCGTATTCATGCGTACAGTATTTCTTTCCCCCATCATATACATTCATACTATTTGTGCTCTCTTTGTTTTATAAAAGTCACTCATGCAAAAAGCATATCAGATTCCTCACTCCCCTCCCCATCCCCCCTCTTTTCTCCTTCTAACTCCCCCTCTTTCTCCCTGTCGGTCCGTCGCCCCTCTTCTTTTGGTGAGTGTAGCTAATAGAAGACACATGGGATGAGTGTGAGACATGGGAGTTGAGCCGCTCCAATGAACACCAGCCACCCTGTAGAGCGAGCATTCCTTACTGCACTGTAAAAATGAAAAGTAAAGAAAAAAAATAGAGAGAGAGAAATGGAAAGGAGAAAGAAAGGAGGAGCCGTGAGTGTGTGATTTACGGACACTGCTGAAGGCTCAAGGCAATGTGGGGGGAATCTCCTTCAAACATACATGGATCAGTGAATACGGTCTTCATATTTCAAGAGCAAATTGCTGCTGGTTCGCAGATATAGGAGACTGATCGATCTGGTTAAACAAATTTAATAACACAGTAGTAATGCAGTGTTAATTTTTGTTGTTGTTAGATTTGCTGCAGGGTCCTGATGTCTGCACCGTGATTTGGCATTTACTGATCTGTAAAAATGATTTCAGAAATGATGGTGATACTGGATGTGAATGTTTTAATGTGTGAAATTGATAGAGTATTGGAGTTGGTATGGGTGTGTCATTTAAAGTCACCTTGAATAAGTGTGTCAACATGATGTAAAGTATCCTCTAGCCTGACAAATCTGATTTTCCCCCTGGTGACATCACATCTGGAGGATATTCTTAGCACTTCATCAGTCGTTTTCAGTGTGTTGTGAAATGTATGGATGAAAGATGAAGGGCCTTTTAGGTACTGAACTTCAAGTGGACCCAGTATTATTACTACACTCTTTTTCTTTGGCAACTTTGTATGTAAAATTAAGTTTATTATTAGCAGCTGTTGTTTTCAAATCTTTGGCAAATAATTGCCCTTGTTTGATTTTGACCTACTTTTAGTGCCAGATAGGAATAGGATATAATAACAGAAAAGGAATGTGATACCAATTTGCATGGATGAAGCAAACAAGACACAGATCAAAACTCAAGGAGGACCAGCTCCTAATCTACATTTACATCGGCTGAAATCAAGAGATGATGTCAAAGTCATAAGAAGCCTAATAAAATCCGAAACACGCCCCAAACACAGTGAACGCCCAAACAAACACGGACTAGTATTTGGCATGTTGATGTATTATGTGTAGTTATCATTTGCGCACTCATCAAAGCTGGTGACACTTGTAATTAAATAGGTCAAAGAAAAATAAAATGATACCCAACACTCCCTCACAGATGTAGGATGTGGTTGAACATTGAGCTGGCTCTCTATATATGATCCACTACTCCCTTATTCCATTATCCCCACAGAGCCAGATACCTCTGAGTGTTACCACAGGCTGGATCGAGGCATTGCCATAGATCATATGTTCACCTTTGATGCTTGTATGGTATTCTTTAACTGGGACTAATCTGCTTTAGTTGCTGCCCCACAACTCCCTCCAGGAAAAAAAATAAAAATTCCCCCCCATAACAGGGTTTACTGTGAATTCTTGATGACATTTCTTTGTTCCACAATTGCCTTTTCTCACAAACGCTATGATGCTACTGACCCTCTATGTCACCTGTCCACTCTGTTTATCTGAGCGCTGACTGTAGCTGCTATGCTATGCTCTGCTGTTCCATGCTTTTTCCCGGTTAGCACAGAAGCTTCTGAGCTCTGATTAGACTGTCAAACTCAGTTTTGCTGTCAGGGTTCCTGTCTTTGGTCAGTTCATTTGGATGTATAATGTTTCATAGACAGACCCTAACCGTGGTGAGCAAATCGTCCAACATCTCATTTATCTGCAGGATTCTCAGCCACTGGTCTGTTTGCTGTTGGCTGAGAACTGAGTCTGTTTCGTTTTTCATTTCCTTCCACCTGTGCAATCAACCTTTTCTGACCCCTTTGCTCACTCCTGGAGAAGAAGTTCCAGCAGGGATCAGATTGGTGCATTACTTTGCATTTTGAGTTGGTTGTTGTCACCATGTGGGAAAATAAAATAAAATGTTAAGTAAAGCAGAATGCTTAAAAAAATGAATTACTGTGAGGATGATTATGATCGATTCGTTTTGTGAAAAGATCACAAAAAAGGAACTCACTCTCTCTCTCTCTCTCTCTCTCTCTCTCTCTCTCTCTCTCTCTCTCTCTCTCTCTCTCTCTTTCTCTCACTCTCTCTCTCTCTTCTCTCTCTCTCTCTCTCTCTCTCTCTCTCTCTCTCTCTCTCTCTCTCTCTCTCTCTCTCTCTCTCTCTCTCTCTCTCATTGTTGAAGACAAATAAAAAGTCCCTGGATCCGCCTCAAAGCATAATCAACTCCTCCTTGACCCAAGAATTACTGCTGCAAAAAGTTTTATCAGTTTGTTGCCAACTTTTTTTCAGTTTAAAAGACGAATGAACAAAAGCAAAAGCTAGAGTTAGTTATGTTGTTGAGTTATTTAACTAAATTCTGAACAAACCTGTAAGTGGTTGTTGGTTGTCATGGGACTGCCTTATAAATTAGAGGACCTATTCAAAATTTCGTTGCATTTTTCAAAAGATGGTAGATTGTTTCCAGCCAGTATATTTTTCTTTAGGTACCTGAAACATTATGTACCACTGCATTGGAACAAAGGGACAAAGAGCCCTTCTCAACTAGGACTAATGGGTAGCATGTTGCTAGATAGGAGACTTTATTCTACAATCTGTCTCTGATATATGTGTGTCATGCTATCAACACATTATCTGCAGACTGGGTTGTAAAAAATTTATAATAAGGGTATCTGTGCTATCAGGACTCTTGAGTTGTTGTTTTGTAAACTCACCGTATAAACTTGATGAACACTCTGTTCCATGGGTTTACCCACATGTTTTGGAGCAAAGCCCCAGCACATAGTTCAGCTTTAGTCCAAACCAGATTTTCAGTTTTTATGATGTATCATCATTTTAATTCTGCACATTTGTTGTAAGAGGTTGACTTAAGTTGAATTTAGACGAGAGCTCTCAGGTGATGTCCCAGTTGGATGAGGTGTTTAACAATATTATACGTCAATAAAGTGCAAAAAAATGGTTGACGCACGAAAAAGGGTTCCAAACCAAAAAAAAACCAAAACATTGAAAGTTACGTGCTCCCTTCTTGAACCTACTGTAACTGAAGCCACAATGAGTTCTGCATCTCTTCAATTCAAAACAGCTACTACTGGAAATCTGTGAATGCCTGTGAATTAAAATGATAAGAAACATATTTAATCCTATCAGTGTCATTGAATGTGTGTATGGAGGTAGTTATTAAGGTTTGGAGATGGAAATCTTTCAAGTACAGTATAAATATGTTAATCTTAACTTGGATTTAGTTCTACTGCCTCTCTTCTTCAACTCCAACATTTCAGAGGGGAATACTATTTTTGGTACCTTTGTTTGCCTGTTCCGTTACAAATTTATCTTGTAAAAAAGCCACCACAAGACTTTTTAAACTGGTAGCAGAGTTTTGTTCCACTTAAGCCTCAATTAGTGGGCATTTTGGACCCTGGTGTTGGCTGATAAGGCGTTGGCTTCACAGTAAACCTTCTGGTTATTCTCAAAGGTGTCACCTTATGCACCTGATCAGCGTCTCAGACAAAATTTCTTTCTTTAAATAAAATTCTGATTTTTCTGTGTTAAAACAAATGCCTGCATTGACAGTTTTCAAGGACAAGCAGTTTGATACAACCTCACATCCCTGCAGCTGTCACGTTAAAACATGTGTAAACTAATTAATGCGACTTTGCTTTTGGATACGTGCTCCTGAACACCTAAACTTAAAATGCCCACTCCTGCTTCAGTTTCTGATTTAAGACTTTCACCAGATGGGGAAGCTTGATTTCCATGCAGTCCCTGAAGTACCATCAACCATGTGGTTGTCTGCCAAGACAGTTGAGTATTATCTTTATCTCTGTATCTACCTATATCAATATGGAAGAGCTTCATATACAGATTGGCACACTCTAAAATATGTACCAGAATAATATATTTTTTCAATGGATTTCAAGCATTAATATTTTTGTAATGTGGGGTTGTTTTGAACCTTTTTATACAAAAATACTGTAAGATTTTTTATTATGTTTAACCTTAATACTGTTAACCTTTACAAATATTAAATAATGATAGAGTACACAACAGAGGAAGAATCATATTTCTCCCTGAAATATAGTAAATGTAAAGTAGTACCAAATGTTATTTCCTTGGTTACCACTCTCACTTTTTAAATGTTTGATTAAAATTTTAAGTGTTTAAAATTTAGACTGATTGCCAATTGTGAATGAGATGCAGCGACTGCCACCTTGTGGACAACTATGGAACTTCTCTTCAATCTGTAGCAGCATAAGGAATAAATAGTACATTAAAAACTATAAATATCATCGCTATTTTATTATCATAATACATTTTCAATACAATTATAACATTTGTTTTCTACAATTTACTTGCATGACACAGACTACAACTAAACACGAGGCTTGATACAGTCTATCAACATGAATACACAACAGACAAATCTAACATTCTTTAATCAGACATATCAGGAGTTTCCTGGTGAACACAGAAAAACATTATAGTACGTGGTGAGATTTCTATGCGAGTCATACAGAGGAATTTTGTCCCTTGTGCACACTTTTCACATGTCTGGAAAGAGATTCCATCCACTTGAAGGATTTACTACAGAGATTACAGACATATTGCTTCCCTTCAGTGTGGATTGTCTTGTGTCTGTTCAGTGCGCTTGTAGTAATAAAATTCTTTTTGCATATTTCACATTTGTAAGGTCTTTCTCCCGTGTGTGTCCTGATATGAACAGCGAGATGGGAGCAGTTACTGAAACTCCTGTCACACACAAAGCAGCAGTAAGGCCTGTCTTTATTCTCCTCGCCAGCGTTGCTGTGGTGGAAGACCATGATGGGGTCCTGCAGATTGTCTCTCTGACTGGAGGCAGGTGAAATGAAGTCTTTGATATCTGAATCAAGGCTGTCCAGCTGGCTTTCGTCTGGATCCATCCAGAAGTGGCTCTTTTGCTGCTCCTTCTTCACCTCCGAGGGCTCCGGATGCTCCTGCTCCATGGTGCTGCACCCATCTTCTTTGCAGTGCTCGCTGTCAGGAGCGTCCGCTGCAGGGAATGGCGGATGGTGGATCTCCTGCTGTGGAGAATCTCCCAGAGACGGTTCGATCTTGGTCTCTGAACACACACAAATAATCGCAGAAAAGGCAATTTATATAAAATATAACACAGTATGATTTGACTCCAGGTGTTTGTCGTCCAAACTCACCTGACTTGAGGAGCCTCAGCTGGATCCTGAGACGACTGATTTCTAAATCTTTCGAGCGAGAAATCTCCTCTTTGTATTCGGCCATCGTCTTTTTGACAACTTCAAATATCTCTTCCGCCGCTGCCGTCAGTCTGTCGGTTAAATAATCCTTCAGGGAAAACATTCTGGATGTTTATACGGAAAGCTGGTATTTTCTAGTGGAGCTAGTCGACGTATTCTCGCGTGTCCTTAAACGTCACGCTCCACCGGTGAAAACGAACGTGGGCTGCGCCGCTGCAACAAAACGTTTAACGTAACGCACTACCGCCGCCTGGTGGACGGGAGTGTAAAGACAAGGCCTCTGCATGGGAGCGTCCAGTGCAGTAAGAAGACACACACACACACACACACACACACACACACACACACACACACACACACACACACACACACACACACACACACACACACACACACACACACACACACACACACACACACACACACACACACACACTCCAAGGGCTCATCTAAGATCTAATTTTCTTTAATGTAAATGTTGTTCATTGTATATTAAAGATATATAATTAGGGAATATGTTGTGATAATTCTTAGGATATCAGGTTTAGTCTGATCTCACAAGTTTCCCCACTGTGGGACAGTAAAGGGTTATCTAATCTTACCTTTTTGAGTGGTATTGAGGCAAATAAGACATCTGTTAGAAAAATTGCCGCAATGCCCAAATGTGAAAAATGCACGAATGGAACACAGTTGTTGTTTTTGTAATTTCTGAATACAACAATATACAATTTACTGACTCAGAAATCACAACTAATGTTTTACTTTACAGGAGGTTCTCATCCCAGCTATTCAAACTAACATGAAATTATCAACTAACTGCCAGGAGTCGAGGATAAAATTGCTTTGTGTTAATTTTAGCAATCACCATTTTTCCTTTTTCTTATTCTTTTTGGATATATGCACAGGTGGTTTTGTTAATAGGTAATCTGTTGTCATGTTTCAAATCTGGTAGTTTCTTTATGACTCTGTTACTGCTTCAAAAAATGTTTACGAACCTTTAAACTGCATCAAATTTTCCAGTATAAAAAACACTCATCCAGCTCAGTATCCAAACAAGGTTTAGTTTAAATGCTTATTCGAAATGTCTCGCCTAATTTCTAGTTAAATTTAGAGCCAAGACTTGAAGCAGGAATATGTTCTACTTACAACAAAGACAAGAAGGATTGCTGCATGTTTTACTTTAGTGGTGTGATAAAAATAGCAGTCAAGCTTTCTTTGGATGGCATTGTCTTAACAGGAGTTCACCGCTGTAACGAGACACTCACTGCCATCCTATGAATACCACTGGGGTTACCATCAAGCTACCTTAGGGCCAGACGCACAAAATAAACGCCTGTATAGCCCACAGCTCACCAATTAGAGGCTCAGGGAGGAAAATTAATATTCTGCCATGGGATCACATTTCTCCACTGGAATGGCACGTTAGGGGGTGGCTCATCATGTTTTATTCATTTTAAGGGCATCCATTTGTACCTTTTATCATGCTTCCTACGGCAGGTATGGAAGGGCACCATAAAATAGAAATTTTCTTTTTAATAAAAAAAACTCCCCGGAGGGAATCTAATCATATTTTCTCCACTGGTAAGGCATTTAACAGGTTCTATCACATATTTTCATTGGAGGGGCCTTTTATCATAATTTTTTGCACCCAAGAGAAAACCTCATTTGCCCCACAAAAACAAACACTAGAGGGAATTTTTTCAACTTGATGGATACCTTCTAGGCAGGTGGAAAGGCTTTCATTTTGTCCAGTGCAAAGGCACCTTAGATTGCAGATCATCATGTTTTACCATAGTTTGTCCTTTAATAGGGCACTGCAAAACATCACTTACAACATTTTCTCTGCAGAAAGGTTAACCCCAGAGCAATTTCTTTTTCCCCATGCAAGTGCACCATAAAGGGACCTTGATTTTCCCCACTGGAAGACATTTCATGTGCAGATAACTATCTTGTCTATTTTTCTTTTATCCACTGGACGGGAGAAATTCCTATGAAGTCCGTTACTCTGAAGGTCATTAATGATGATTGGTTCATTTTGTGAAAATATCACAAATATAGGAACTGTCACTGTTAAAGACAAGTAAAAACAAGCCTGTATCATTCCCAAAATGTTATCGACTTTTTACCCCAAGAACCATCCACAGAGTTTTATCTGAAGTTGTTAACTTTTTCAGAATTATTGCAGTGTAGACAAATGAACAAAAAAAGGAGCTAAATTTATTTAGAGTGGACAAAAACCTGAATAATCCAGTAAAGTGTTGTTTCTCATAGAACTGTCTTGTACACTGTTCAAATTTTCTCTTTTTTCCAAGATCGTAAATCGTGAAAGGTACTGCCACCTTGTGGGCAACTGTGGAACTTTTCCTATTTTGTGGCTTCAGAAAGAACTAATTAAAAAATACAGAGAATATAGACTATCATCCTTTCATTTACAGAATGCATTTTTCATTCTTTACTTATAAATTATGTTTTCTACAGTTAACTTGCATTATGCTGACTACAACGTGTACACAAGGCTTGATGAGGTCTACTGACATGAGTGGGACGGGTCCCACCCAGAGTTGTGCAAACCCAGCTATAGGTGTCACCTTTGGACTCTAGGTTCCTACTCCAGGGAGGTTGGAGTCACCTGGAGGTCGTTGGATGACGGTTGTGTCGTTTGCTCCCTAAAGTCACACAAATGAGGTGTGAGCTTCCTGGGGAGATAATCCAACACATGTGGAGGACAGCTAAAGGGAGAGACCTCCTCTTCTGTCGAGTGACAGCTTCTTTAATCCCTCTCTCAGACAATCTGTCTCCCATGTTCACAATGTGTACCATGTTATCTTCACGGTTGTGTCTGGGTGTTCTATCATTTGGGTGAATTAGCTTCTGTCTCAGGGTCATGGTGGGTTTAAAGCATATTGGGATGTTGCGTTTACTCAAGATTGTCTCCCTGCTGTTTTGGGTCTTCTGGTGTCTTGAACTTAAGCCCAGTTGGGGAAACCAGATATTTGGAGTGTGTTCTGTACATGCTTCTTACATGTTTCTGAGTACTAGTTTGTGTTGTAGTGAGTCAAACTGTAGATATTGAGGTGTGCGGGTATGTTTCCTGAACACTTCCTACACTGTGGGGCCTGTTCCTGACAATCAGTACCACACAATCCAAAACAACCAAACTGCTGTCTCTGAAGTTCTTCCTGGTGAACTGTGTGTTTCTGTTCGCTGCAATGAGGTGTTCTGCAAGTGCTTCCACTTCCTGGAAGTTATCCAGGCCCGTCATAAACCTTCAGACATCTACTAACACAAATAAACAGAAAATGCATGTAACATACTTTGTTCAAACATGAGTTTCATGATTAACATAGACAAAACAACATTACAGTACATGGTGGGATTCAGGCATATTTTCTACCTTGTGCACACATATGACGTGTCTGCGAAGAGAATCCATCCACTTGAAAGATTTACCGCAAACATTACAGACATATTGCTTCCCTTCTGTGTGGATTGTTTGATGTCTATTCAGTGCACTTGTAGTAATAAAAAACTTTTTGCATATTTCACATCTGTAAGGTCTTTCTCCCGTGTGTGTCCTGATATGAGCTGCAAGGTGGGAGCAGTTACCGAAACGCTTTTCACAAACGGAGCAGCAGTAAGGCCTGTCTTTATTCTCCTCGCCAGTGTTGCTGTGGTGGAAGACCATGATGGGGTCCTGCAGATTGTCTCTCTGACTGGAGGCAGGTGAAATGAAGTCTTTGATATCTGAGTCAAGGCTGTCCAGCTGGCTTTCGTCTGGATCCATCCAGAAGTGGCTCTTTTGCTGCTCCTTCTTCACCTCTGAGGGCTCCGGATGCTCCTGCTCCATGGTGCTGCACCCATCTTCTTTGCAGTGCTCGCTGTCAGGAGCGTCCGCTGCAGGGAATGGCGGATGGTGGATCCGCTGCACAGGCGGAGGAGGATGGTGATGGTGGATCTCCTGCTGCGGAGGTCCTCCTCCAAAGCAGGTATCGAACCTGGTGTCTAGACATGAGCAAAACATCAGTTTATATGAAATATAACACAGTATGATTTGACTCCAGGTGTTTGTCGTCCAAACTCACCTGACTTGAGGAGCCTCAGCTGGATCCTGAGACGACTGATTTCTAAATCTTTCGAGCGAGAAATCTCCTCTTTGTATTCGGCCATCGTCTTTTTGACAACTTCAAATATCTCTTCCGCCGCTGCCGTCAGTCTGTCGGTTAAATAATCCTTCAGGGAAAACATTCTGGATGTTTATACGGAATGCTGGTATTTTCTAGTGGAGCTAGTCGACGTATTCTCGCGTGTCCTTAAACGTCACGCTCCACCGGTGAAAACGAACGTGGGCTGCGCCGCTGCAACAAAACGTTTAACGTAACGCACTACCGCCGCCTGGTGGACGGGAGTGTAAAGACAAGGCTGCTGCATGGGAGCGTCCAGTGCAGTAAGACACACACAGGTCAAGGATTTAAAACTTCCTTGTGCTGAAGAAGCACAATCAAGTGGAACACGATAAAATGGAGAAATAAATACCTATATTACCTATATTAGGGAATTATTTTTTATTATTTTACAAAATGTTTTTGCATTGAATTACATAATGTGATGTAATATTTGCATTATTTTTCTCTTCTGCTGTACAAATCTAAAGCAAAAAGTGGACAAAAGTATCAGAACAGACTAATATTTGTCTAAATTATAGTGTTTGCTGAGGACAGACATGGAGATTGTGATGGAATGATTTTGGACCTCAGCCTATTCTCTAGGACTGGTTGAGGTTTCAGGAATCCAAAATGGGAAAGGCTGTTGTCCTGTTTCAAATCTGTTCCTTTCCATTTGTATCTGATGTTTTTTTTCTCCCAGATGAATTTAGAAGCAGGAATATGTTCTACTTGAACAAAGACAAGAAGGATTGCTGCATGTTTTACTTTAGCGGTGTGATAAAAATAGCAGTCAAGCTATCTCTGGATGGCATTGTCTGAACAGGAGTTCACTGCTGTAACGAGACACTCACTGCCATCGTCTGAATACCACTGGGGTTACCATCAAGCTGCCTGAGGGGCAGACGCACAAAATAAATGCCTGTATAGCCCACAGCTCACCAATTAGAGGCTCATGGAGGCAAATTCATATTCTTTCACGGGATCGCATTTCTCACCCTAGAATGGTATCTTAGAAGGTGGCTCACCTATTCATTTTAAGAGGTCCTTTTCTCTGCAGAAAGCTTAACCTCAGGGCAATTTTTTCCCAATGCAAGCACACTATAAAGGGAACTTTATTTTCTCCACTGGAAGATACTTCATGTGCAAGTAATTGTTTTGTCCCTTATTCCATTCACTGACAAATGACTGTAAATGGCACTGGATCACATTTTTCACAATGGAAATTCAGTTAAGTATTCCCAACTGGATAGGCAGCCCAGATGTTTAAGGTTTACTTTACCATACAGGAATCCAAGAAGACACCGCTGCAGAATTGTCCTTTTCTAGAATGGGTGATGACAGCTACTAACACAGGTAGGTGCCCACACAAGACATGGAAGGGTTTCCATGAGATATACATCGACACAACGACAAAAGAAGATACTAAAACTGTTTCTACACCATTTATTATGTTTCACAACAGCCTTCTCACCCTTTGACTCACCGGCCAATATGGTTAACATGTAATGGACAGATCCCTCTTGGCAAAGAGCCAAAGAGAGCAGATCATGCACGTCTACAGGGAAGAAAAAGCCATCAAACATAATTACACAAAAGAGAAGCACATATTAAACTGTCAAATAAATCTGATTGACAAGAGTTGTGACACTTACATAAAAAAGTTTCTGAAACTTTTCAAGTAAAGGTGAGGATTGGCAGTTCACCTCAAGGTTTAACCGTTGATCATTGCAGCACTTGGTATGAAAGTTAATACGCATGTAGGTTATTAGCAGTGGACTTAACTCTTTTCAGTGCAGCACAGTGTATATGTCAACCTGTTGCTTTTCTTTATGAGAAACTATACTAAAAAATAAAGAAAATGAGGGAATGGCATCATTACACAAATGCTTTGAATAGAAAGAGGACTAAGTGCTTAGTGAGGGACGATGGAACTGGGTCATCTGGACTTTGTCTCGCTGCAGCTGTTACAGTTCTTATTATGCCCTGGCATTGATGATTTCAGTAAACTCTGGCTTGAGGGAGGCTCCACCCACGAGGAAACCGTCAACATCCTTCTGGGAGGCGAGCTCTTTGCAGGTAGCACCAGTCACAGAACCTGAGAGGAACGGGTTCATGAGCCAAGATTGACATGAGAAAAAAAATGAGAATAAACAAAATGTCTCTCTGACTTACCTCCATAGATGATCCGCACAGAGTTGGCGACAGCCTCGGACACGTTGGTCTTCAGCCAGTCCCTCAGTTTAAAATGAACTTCCTGAGCCTTACATCACAGACAAAAAAAAGTTCTTGTGGCTCATGACAAAAAGCTCATTTAAAAAACAAAACATTTTAAGCGGCTCCTTATATCTACCTGCAGTGGGGAGGCAGTTTTGCCAGTGCCAATGGCCCACACAGGTTCATATGCAAGCACAACCTTGCTCCAGTCCTTTACATTTTCTGTCAAAGAGATGTGTGATAAGACTGGATTCTGTATTTTGCAAGTTCCACCACCGTCTATCTTGCACAAACATTCCCTGAAATGTGCGTCAAATCATTGAAAATTCTCTCTAGTGTGTGTTTAACTCTGTGGGGGGGGGGGTGTCTGAAGCGGCGTACCTGCAATGACCTTAGTCTGAGCAAAGACAACCTTGTCGGTGGTGCCTCCCTCCCTCTCGTCCAGTTTCTCACCAATGCAGGCGATGACACCAAGGCCACTCTCCAGAGCGTGGGCTGTCTTCTGACCAATGAGCTAACAATACACAAATACACACAAAAAAAATTAGGACCTTGTTAACAATCACTGCAGACAGTGATCAAGATGTGGTGTATGAGAAAATCTTCCATAATTACCTCATCGCTCTCTCCAAAGACATGGCGCCTCTCAGAGTGTCCAAGGATCACCCAGTTCACACCACAGTCCTTGATCATTGCAGGGCTGCAGACCAAAAAATAATAATAAAAAAACCCATCAAGGTTTTAATACAGTGAAACAATATCCAGACTTCATATTTATGTTTAGATCATCTAAATCTGAAGACTGTGCTACTGACTCTACATGAAGAATTAATTCCACTCATATTTAATTGCGCATTATCACTCCTTCCCCACCTGATCTCCCCAGTGAAGGCACCCTTGGGAACTTTGTAGCAGTTCTGAGCAGCCACACCAAACTTGGCATCCAGCTTGGATCTGGCAAAGTCCAGGTAGATGGAGGGAGCGCCACACACCACCTCTGTTGATACAGAAAAATAGCATGGGACTTTTTGTTTAGCTCATACATTTGGAGTAAGATTATGTTTATATCTAGCTGGTCAGTCAAACAACAACTCATTATTATACACAATTAAACTGACATGTGTGTTTTACAAAGACAAAATTTTCCATCTGATGTCTTGTGGAGTCAGCATGGCTCACATAGAGCACAGTACAGTCCAAACACTGACATTCAACATGTAACTGTATCTTGGGGTTACTGGAGTCTATATTAAAGGCCTCCTGTTTATGCTGGTCTGGTAAAGGTCATATCTCCCTACCACACTCAAGACTTCCTGAATTAAAGGTCAGAGTTCAGCATGCCAACACATAGTGCAGAGGTCAGAGAAACTTCATGATACAGCATTACAAAATGATAAAATAAAAACAGGTTAAATATCCAACATCAGGAAAGCATCTGTGTCGGGGAAAATATTGAACTTTGACTTTAAAGCTCTGCAGGGACCAGTCTGCTTGAGTTTCACTCCAGCATTGTAAGGGCGAGGGGACATTCATTGAGCAAAGTTGAAGGAGAGTTGGAACTAAAATGACCAGCGCAGCAGTTTGGGCCAGACCTGATTGGTATACACATAACACCATGACATGATTCTCATAACATCATGAAATAACCTTTGATGCATGCAGTGTCTCCTTGCTTGTGTTACTTTGCTGGGGAGTTTTGTACACCGATTGAAAAACCGAAACACATTTAAGGAACTCACACCACCACCAAGTTATTTAAATCCTGTATTGATTGTTTGACACAGGTAAATTACTAATTATTAAATAAAAATAATATGTAAAGCTGTTTGATTTCAGCTTAATTTTTGTGTCAGTGTAATTTCTCTACCTCTCTCCATTCTAACAATGCACATTGCCAGCCTCCAAATGCACAGAATATCTAATCCTGTTTTAATCCAAATTACAATCTGGATCCACTTTTTGACAACAATGACATTCCATTTTCAGAGCAATCCATACAAGCATCTAGATTTTCTTTATTTTTCCTTTGTTCTCTATGAGAAAAAATGCATTTTACGTAATTTCTGGTATGAATGTACAATTAACCCAGAAGACGTTTACACTTTACATACCTGCATTTGCTTCAAAAACAAAATTAATTGCATGACCAAAGTTGCGTCAAATTATTTTTTTCTCCCAAATAAGACAAATTATAAGGTCTAAAAGAGCAAACGGCGCATTCCTTGCAGCCAGAGTTGTGACCATATCCCGAATTACAAACGGGGTACAAATGAAACTAAACTCACATTACAAGCCTCATTATTATGAAGGAAACGGAAGTGATACAGAATCCGAATCCGATTTAATCAACTCTTCCTTCGCCCTAGATTACCTTTATACCAAATTTCAGCGAAAATGCAGTGCCAACTGTCTGAGAGTGGAATGAATGATACAGGTTGAGGCGGGCAAATGTATTGCTGCATTCAGGACACACTATTCAATTCGAGCAACATGCTGCCTTCACTGATGAATGCATATTACTACTTTAGTTGCAATTACAACAACAATACTGCAAATATTATTCGGTGATTACAAAAGGAGTAATCACTCATTAGGTCAAGTACTCGATTACACCCATATAGGTTACACAGCAAAGGCAAAGCTGACTGGACTACGTGCGGATGGAAGAGCACGCCCACCAGTGGTTCCGACATGACTGAAAATCTGTCATCTGAATTCAGACATCTTTCCGTCTGGGGTTTTGGGTTATATTGGTTAACTTAACAATAAATACAATAATCACGTGAATGCAACTTAATTAGGGAGGAGAAAGAAATGCGATGCAACGCTGTGATACTGTTGATGACACTGAATTATTCAATGACCCAGCCATTTTGACTCTGCATGGACATTCGGCAGTGACTTTCACAGAGAAAACGTTAACAGGTCTGATGACTGACAACATCGCCATGTCACTCAGAAATCAAATATTACAACGTTAAACGTCCAAGACCATATTTGGTGAAGAACTTATCAATATCCACGTACCGACATTTGGATCCACCTTGGCGTCGTTCAGGACCTGAATGAGCTCCCCGAGGCTTTTCTTGTCACCGTTCATCTTCCAGTTTCCACCAACGAAGAATTTTCTGCTCATGGCTGCGATTTCTTGTGAGTGTGTGCTACAGGAGAAAACGGCACCTCGTCTGGGGTAAGAGAGCGGACGTGCAAGTGCTCGTCAGTGTATTTATGAACACGGAGAACTTAACTCCTCCCCCCTCTGACCGCCATTGGTGCACGGCGCGCGCCCCCGTGCTCAGTTTTGAACCATACTATGGTAGAAGTGTCGCTAACGCTACTCTGCCTCCTAATTGGCTAGTACGTGTGGCTTTGGCTGGTTTGGTTGGATAGATCCAACCATGATGATAATTGGTTATAAATAAGTCCATAATATCATATTCAACCAATCAAGAGGATCAATGCTGGTATCGGCGTAGCCATAGTAGGACTAGTAAAGGGGAAGTAGAAAATGTCATGATGTGTTCACAGTTGTCCGTTAAAATAGGGACTGATGGGATCAGCTCATGCTGCAGGTTATTACTGACGGAATTCATGAGTCGTAGCTGAGGTAAAAAGAAAAAATTGTTGGTATAAAACTATGCAATCATTATTTTAGAATTATGTAATTCATTTATTGAGTTATGATAGATAAATTAATGAAATAATCACTTCACTATTTCAGGTGATAATGCCTGCAAAAATAGCTGAAATGTAGTGGAGTGGAAGGATAGAAACTAGCTAACTAAAAACAAACAAACAAATAAACAAACACAAGTGATTAGCTATCCTCAAAATCAATCGTGTGTATTGCCACTATATAGAACCTACATGCATTACGGTGGGTTCGGTGTGCTTGAAGTGTGTGAGTAAAAAGTAGTGATCTGCCATTTGATTGGGTGAGAAAATAAAACTTCCAACCATTTCTGCTTCCTAGTTTAACATTGTGAGCTCTGATTGGAGGATATTTAGTTCCGTTTTGCATACCTAATTTTTCTTATCAAAAGTCACTTTGAATCCTATGAAGGAGCGTTTTTAGCAATTGAAAGGGACTTAGTTGAAACGTGTACACTAGTTTTATTGTACGTGTTGTTATTCAATTGTGTCCCTAAGCCACTACAATGTGACACCATAATAACAAGGGACAGTGTCGGTGGACTAGTTGTACCTACAGCCAAAACACCGATAGGAATTACGCTCTTTTAGTATTTCTCCAGCAGGTTCCCTATAAAGGGGAGCCCTTAAGTCGTTGTCCAATAGTAAATTCTCTGATTAGTAACATTTACGTTAGTAATTTTTTAGACTTAATACACCGTCAACATTCGCCTGCAGAATGCCCAGTTAATTCTATAGGTGAGCACATATAAGTATACAGGGGGTGCCCAAACTTTTCCAGCATGCGAGGTATTTATAAAAAGACTACGCAAAAATAATCTGACTACTTTTATATATTGAGAATTCGTTATATTTACAATGTATGAGTGCCTTGCGTAACTGTTGAGAACGGCACTAAAGAGAGACACAGGGATAACTTGTAATACTGTATATAACTGAATCAAACAAAACAGTTCAACAATAAAAATAACTATAATAATAATGTGTTCCAGTCAGTTCAGTGTTAAGTCATTGGATCAATCATTGGGGCCAAACCCAGGTGTATGTGAGGTTCAGTTTATATATTCTACCACACCATGAAGTAGCAAAGCAGTCTCCACTTAGAAGCAATGGCCTTATCTCATTCTCTCAGGATTACTACTCATAAATAGAAGACCTCTTATCTATGTCAAAGTAAAATCCAAGGTAAATATCTGTTATTGTAGGTCTTTCATTGCCATAAGAGTCATAGGTATTGCTGTGATCATTTTGAAACAAACTTAAGTTTTAAGTTACTTTATAGTTAAACTCACTGTAGCAATGAGAGCACACAAATCATTTTGGCATTTTAGGTGAGTGAGGAGAACTTTAAAGTTGTTGGAAAGTACTAGTTGCAAAGTTAATTAATCAGCTATTGCCTTAAGTAGTCAAGTAACTGCATGCCTGCAAAGATTAAATAACATATTCTATTGCAAGTCACTACAACGTGACACCATAATAACAGGGTACAGTATTGGGGCACTAGTTGTACTTAAGGCCCATGTGAAGGTGGGAATTGCACGTTTAGTGTTTCTCAAGTAGAATGTATGAAAAGGAACGACTTCTTTTCTATATCAGGAAAAAAAATCAAGGTCAATATATGTTATTATTTGTCTTTTATTGCAACAAAGGTAACGGGTACTGCTGTGAACATCTAAAACAAACGCTCTTGAAGTTTTAACTTGTCTATGGTAATTACCATAGTTGAGATCGCATGAATTATTTTTTTGCATTGTAGGTTAGTGAGGGGAACTTTAAAAATTGTTAAGGCAGTATTTTTTAGCTGCAAAACTGTTAATCAACAAGTAAACTATGACCTTAAGTAGCCAAATAATATAATAGTCTCTTGCCATGAGGAGCAGAAATGGAATAGCGAAATGCTTTATTGATAGTCATTGATATTTTTTTCTATCTGTGGCCACGCGAGGGCGCTATAACACCACGAACATTATATCATCGCTATAACGAATTGAGTTTTTCCACCTAAACACCGCGGTGCCAAAATTAACTTATTTAGTAGTGTCATTATTCTTCGTATACCGTTACAGCCGCCACACAAGCCTGATATTAAAAAAAAAAGTAACATTGTTAGAACGTAAAGTCAACAAATGGGTGGCGGGGAGAGGGATGGGCAGCGTGAGAGGGGCGGTGGGGAGAGAAGGGCAGCCCAACTTTTAAAGGCGGCTGATCTCGAAACAGTCGAGTTCACGGAACCGTCGCGAGACATTTCCGCCCACAAGAAAGATGGCGGCTCCCTTGCTGGAGAGTCTGTCGGAGTCATTGGGTTCTCCAGAGCCAGCGGTTCGACTCATTTTCTCTATATTAATCGGTAAGTTTTTGCTTTACAAATCGGTTGTTTGATATAGTTAAAGCTAAGGGGAAAGAGCACACATCTGCGTAGCTTGTTTTTGTGTTGAAGTCCTCTCACTGTTGTGTAGAAGTGTTCAACTCCCTGCTAACCATCACGGTCAGTCACTGTAGGTTCACTGTGACACATATAGAGAACTGTTCTGCCCTACTAGTGTGAACCCGGCTGCACAATCAACGATAGGGTTCCTCATATACTAATTTACAACAAATTGCGAATGATTATCATCACCAGCTGAGTGAAACCAGTTTACAGACGTGCTGGTGGTTTTGTTGTTTTGCAGGAATCAGACTAGTTTGGCTCGTATGAAGTCGTGACAGCCGTCGTTCATCACATCATACATTTGTCAAATTGAGCAAGTGAGCTTTTTGCAATTACAAATTGTTGGCTGCTGCTACACACCCTCCAAGTTATGTTCTGATATTTGCAGGCAGGAATATAGTTAGCCTGTTTACTTAGCACAAACTACCGACGTTTATGTTGGGTGATAATAATACGTAGCGTCATTGTTGTTGGGGAAGGCAGATGCTTTAATAGTAGAGTTGATGTTGCCAACCCATCCTTATTTTCTCAGGTGAGGACCTGAGATTGGAACTCTGTGGGCGTTGTTCCTGAAACTTAATTCAAAGTTGACAACTTGCACGCAAGCTGTCCACTTTTTTTGCAGGTTGCAACACGTCAGGGAGGGGTTTAGGGGTGTGTGGTTTCGCTGGGGCAAATCGTCCGATCTGCCAAGTCTGTACTTTGTTCCGACAAATGTACACGTCCGCGTTTCAAGCAGGAACAATGCAACAGGCTGATTGCCTCAAACCATTTAGGACTTTGATTGGCTCCGGCCTGGCAGCCCTCCTTGTGGCATCATCTTACCCTTTTGTAGCTTCACGTGTCTTGCATAAGATTGTCATGTATTTACTGCATTGCACTATTACTGAGCGATCATGTGGCCCGGTCAGCTTTTCCTCAGCTATGCATGTATGGACTTAGGCAATTTGGTCTACATTTTGCTGACAGCTTTTCAAGAGCAACTACACTGTGTAGTTTCTGAATCCACAGTGTTGATCTTAACATTTGATTCCACAAACACATGACTGTACTATGCAAGCAGAATCTTCTGTACCTCTACAGCTCCAAATTAGTTTCAGAAGAAGCTTGTAGGACTCTGGATCCAATTGACTCTGAGATTAGCCCATGCTGCCATGTGTTTGGTTTATTGGATTGAAAAGTTTTTAAAGGATAAGAGGACAGCAATAGTCTGGTCTTGGAACACTTTAAGGTCCTTCCACAAGAAAATGATTTATTATCCTCAACATAAGATAGATAGGAATATATTTGCCAGTATGTTCCTTTTTTGGTTAGTCCATTATATTTTGTTGAAAGCATATTTATAAATTCTATATAGAATCTTTGACAACTTTTACACATATCTTAAACAATTTACTGTGACTTTTATCATTTTGATTTTTTTGTGAATTTTATTGTGCGGTTTCCAATAAAAAGGGATTTTTTTTTTAAAGATCGCTCGGATGGGCGGTCATCTTGTCTGGAGCATATCTGGCAAACTGTACATACTAACTTCTCCCAACTTAGTTAAATAGCTATCATAAGTAGTTTCGACTCAATAAAAGTTACTGCCATCATCCACTGTTTTGATAACCCTGAAATTTGGTCTTTATAACATATTTTTTTTAAAAACCAAAAATACTATACACAAGACTCTAGACTCATCAAAGGAAGGGAGTATAGGTTGTGGACTAATGTATTTGATGTGCACTTTTTGGGAGGAGTTTCAGAGTGGATATTTCAACTTCAAATGGTTTGGTAATGAAAGAACTGTTATTTTGCCAAAGTCAGTGGGAAAAAAAGAAGAGGTATAGATAATAAATGGCTCAAAAGGAGACTCATGAAACCTGCTAATAAGATTTTCTGTGGACTTTTTACAGATGTAAATTCTCTGTCCTGCATTGTTTTACATTAATTTAACTCAAGCGGTACTAAGGATGGTCCAGGTATGTGTAATCCACCAATAGGGAAAACTTTGATTATGTTTCGCCTTTGCAAGACAAAGTAGCTGGGACATTTCATACATTCAGAGAATTAATTCAACATTTTCAGAATCAGAGCTGTTTGAACGGTTTAGATATTTGCATATGATGCAAATGTGAGCGAACAATATGTTTATGATTCGATAAAATATGAACAGGCCAAACTTGTTTTTCTATAGTCCTGCTTGGGGCAGATCTTTCTCCTTGAGATACCAGCAACAGGATTTGGTGTGTTGTGTGTGTGCGTGTGTGTAAGGAGGTGTCAACATTGGGTCACTTAGCAGACACGAAGACACACCACAATGTAGGTCGATTGATATTTTTCTTTCTGTCTGTCCTGCAGGATATCCCTTTGCTCTGGTGTACCGTCAGTTCCTGTTCTACCAGTCTGCCACAGTTCTGCACTTGTTTCATTTGCTGTCTGGATTGGCTCTAGCAACGTTCAACTTTGGTGAGCCAAAGAATTTAAGGGCGTGTGCTTTCGGTTTGTTAAAAAAACAACAAAGATAATAATTTCTCTATGATTGTGTTCGATTGCAATATCTGTGTTTAACATCATCTATTGGCAGGTTTCACCTCTTTCGTACTGGACAGGAAGTAAACTAATAAACTGTAACACCTGGTTTAAGGGGATTATATCAAGTCATTCTCAGTCCTGTGTCACATTAACAGGATCAAATTCATAACTCGTCTTCAGCTCAAAACCTTGTAAATAAGTGTTGACAAATCTTTTAATACACTATTGAGTGCACTTTTAATGTGATCATTAACTTTAGGTAATTCCAGTTAGACAGTGATGTGGTCATAAAGCTGACAATCACCTTCCTTGCTTCTTGCATCTCTAAATGATGTTTTACAAATAAAATATTCTCCTTAGTATCCCTTCAACTCCTGAGCAGTCAACCAAAATCTATTTTATATAAACAATCAGTCTGTCATTTCAATATTTGTTTAGCCCATAAAATTCTTTGTAAAAATGAATAATGTAAAGGTTCATTAACCTAATGTGATATTTTTAAAGTGTTAATTTGATCATCTGTCCAAAACCCAAACATATTAAATTTAGAATTGCAAATCCTTTTCTACACAAAGAAGTTGATGTTTTTTTGTCTTTTCTATTTTTCATCCCATTCTTGTGGCTCAGAGGTAGTAAAATGATGTCCTTAGAGATCTGAATAAATGGTGGATATGAGAAATATTGCCTAATACAACTAGAAAATTCTTCTTCTTATCTTTTGATGTGTAAGAGTTTAAATCTTAGCTTCCAGAAGAATTTGCAGCATAACAGTGATTTGCAGGGTTCCTTTAGAGAGGACGTATCGATGGAGCTTCCTCCATCATTAAAATGACTTCCTGGATCAACACAAACTAACATTGATCTCTTTCACTTGCTCTCCTGCGGCTGCACTTGGATTTTACAGCAGGTCTGTCACTTCATTGGTTCTTCTAGTGGAATATCCCATTTTTATTTTAACCCTCTTAGAAACATCATTTCATGTTGCATGAGTATAATAGATCTGCATCATTGTTCTTTCTCCACCTTACTTGATATTGAACTGTGCAGGAAAAATACTGTTGACATGTCCAGTCCTAAAGGTCAGACGTGACTTGTCATCCCCATCCCCCTCTGTTCGTGTCTCTCCCAGGCTCTCAGATCTGTCACTCTGCAGTATGCATCCTTGTTCAATTCGTGATGCTGAGGCTCATGGGAAGGACGATAACGACCGTTCTGAGCAGCCTTATCTTTCAAATGGTGAGATGTGTCGGTCTTTCCTTTCTCTGTGCATCCATACTTACATTAGCTCCCATTTGTCTGACGTCAAAGTGTTCCAGCCACGATGCAGCTACTGCCCACTCGTTTTTCTGCACAGTTTAATATCTGATCTCTGCATTAGCACTCTGCAATTTCATTTAATTGCCTTGTTAACGCCCACCAACTGTTTGTCCCATGCATTAAATGGAGACACATAGCCAAGGTCAATAATATTGTTTTGCATTCATATTCCACCGCCTGTGGAAATGCTAGTCTTTATTTCTTTGCCAATCCTTGCGTTTTTTGCTGACAGTCATACAGATACGGCAATGAAAGCAAATTTGTAAAAACAAAAATGGTCACTTAAGCTTTTTTTTTGTTATTTGAACCAACATACTTCCTGTGATTTGGTTTGGTAGTTTCCTTATTTTCTCATACTATCTGTGCCACATGTCACATGATACAAAATCATACTTGCTTGATGTCATTCAATCTTTGCATTCTGTCCTCCTACAGGTGTACCTGCTGGCAGGGTATTACTACACAGCTACGGATGAGTATGACATCAAATGGACTATGCCTCACTGCGTCCTCACACTCAAACTTATTGGCAAGTTGACTGTAGCTGTCCTTCCACTCCTCTGTTGTCACGCAGATGTTATAACATTGTGTTTGTTCAACCTGTTGCTGTAGTCACAATCTCCCTCTCTGCTCTAGTGAACAATTTTAACAAACTGATAAACTCTGACATCTGCCTTTGCATGGGTTAAGATATTCATTAATGTGATCATGACAGCGTTAGTCATCCTAACATAGTCTCTGACAGCAGTTGCATTTTCTGATTACAGGTTTGTCATTTGATTTCTATGACGGTGGAAAGGAACCAGTGAGTTGGTTGATCTCTCTTGCTTTTGCCTGCCTGATTAGTAGAATATGAATGAATGAATGTGGTTACTGTTCACTTTATCTCTCAGTCAATACTCATTCACCTTTATCATTTTGTTCTGAGTGAAAGACAGTAGATGAAGATTTTGGTTCAATGAACATTCAACGGTTTTCTCCATTGAAAAGTAAATGAACACTTTGCACTGTGACTGTTACTTATTACTAGATTAAATAGTGAAGCAAAGGAGAAAAAAAGTGTCTTAACTACAATATGTGAGAGGAGTTTTGATTTGCCACAAAAACAGCATGACGTTAAATATTCATACCAAGTTACTTGAAATAAAACATAACTGCAAAACAGTAGAACGCAACTAGTTACATTGATTTTATCTGTGTGCAGTAATTTTTTCCACTTGTTGCTCAGGTCATCTTCAGTGTACTGTATTTTTTAATTCCGCTAGTTCATCTGTAACAGCTGCAGATTTTCCATTCTGTTGCATTATTTAATTGCTTTGTAACATTAAATCTTTTGCTTTCTCTCCAGTCTCAACTGAGTGAGGAGCAGAAGAAAGCGGCCCTGACGTCTGTGCCCTCGCTGATCGAGGTGCTCGGATTTTCTTACTTCTACGGGGGCTTCCTGGTGGGGCCTCAATTCACGCTGCGCAACTACCAGCGGCTGGTGGCAGGGGAGCTCACCGACTGCCCTGGACAGCCTCCCAACAGGTAAAAAAAGGCAACAAAAAAAAAAAAAGGTGCAGTGATGGGGGGGGGGGGGCAGCTGAGACTTGGAGCACAGAAAAGTAGCCAGATGTAGTAAATGACAGGCTGAAGCTAATATTACTTGTGTATCCTTGTTCTTGTCTTTCTCTTTCAGTGTTTTACCTGCTTTGCAGAGGTTTTCTCTCGGGTTTCTCAGCCTGGCAATATATGCAATATTCAGTCCCCATTACCAAGACGGCTACATGTTAACAGATGAATATGACGTGAGAATGACAAAATGAAACTCTTTGCATATGTATGTTGTTTCATACATGTGATCTCAAATGTAAAACTGTCCTTCACAGGCTCAGCCCTTCTGGTATCGCTGTGTGTTTATTCTGCTGTGGGCAAAAATAGTTTTGTATAAATATGTCTGCTGTTGGCTCATAGCGGTAAGTCACCCTCTAACCTGCAAAAATATGCATGAGTTTAAATAGTCAGACAGCTAACAGCCCACAGATTGGGTACTAATAATAAATCCTCTGTTTTATAAGCTGTATTTACATTTAAACTACAGTTAACATATCTTTACATGCACAAAAACGTCCAGGATTAACTGCTGCATGTAATTGGTGCAGTTCTCCCTTGTCTTGTGCTTTGCTTTGAGGCCTGATATGTACACATGATGTTTTGTGTGTTGTAGGAGGGTGTTTGTATATTAAGCGGTTTGGGCTACAATGGTGTAGTGGATGGAAAACCCAAATGGGACGCCTGTGCCAATATGAAGGTGTGGCTCTATGAAACCACACCACTTTTTGGAGGAACCATTGCATCCTTCAACATCAACACAAATACCTGGGCTGCCAGGTCAGTGTCGAGTCCATAATCTGTGTGTTTCTTGGCTTCAGAACTGTGCTATAAAGGTTAACTATTTACATAAAAGATAACCATCAATTAGAGGGCAATTACAGATTAATCCCCCCTGGTATCACAACGCCTTCACACTTTGTTTTAACACCACAGGGATCTTTACAGACAAGAATCACAGACAAAAGGGTATAAAAGACTGAAAATTCCAAACAGTGTGTTGGAGCATCATTTGAAAGTGGACGATCTGTTGAACACAGTTCATTATGTGGTCCATTTCAGTTGAATGCATTAGCTACTCATGCTCGGTGTTACTTTCTACCATCCAAAATTGCACGAGACAGAGAGTGGAAGAGGGAATTGGCACATGCTCTGAGATAAAATGGTTATAATTCTCTCTGCACTCATTTACATAGTTTAGAATTAAATTGGTTAAGCTTGAGATTTAATTTTTATTTTTCAAAGCCTTACAAATGTTTCAATTCTTACAACAAAGAAGAAACCTATGGGATTGAGAGAGGCTTATATTACGAGGACAGTGTTTCATATGCAGATGCCCCTCCAGAGGTCATCACGCTTCAAACGCTCTGGTTTCCTCAGAAATACTGTTAATTGCTATTCGGAGTGGTCGTATTCAAAGGTGTGGTGAAAAGACTTGCTATGCAAGACTTTAACCGTGTTGCACACATGAAAATATCCAGAAGCAATTCTGTGAAGCGTGAATAAAAAGAGCTCAAGAGAATTTTATATTCTGTATACTTGGTCCCCTGAGCACCTTTCCAGTCACTTGGTGAAGAGGGTGCTTGTCAGGGGTGCAGAGTGAGACTTTTAAACGACGAGTACTTCACGTACTTTGTCTGATCCTGTTCTCGAGGTTGATTATGTAGCGTTTTGCCAATGTCTTGTCATGGAAAAAAAAGTGTGGGAATTTAACACAAGTGTAAACAATGTGTTTACACTTGCCTAAAGTATTATAACAGTATCCGGGCCTGGTTTTTTTTTTTTTTTGAAGACAAATCTTCAAGCGGTTGAAGTTCATGGGGAACAAGACCTTGTCTCAGGTGTTGACACTCCTCTTTCTGACCATTTGGCACGGCCTTCACTCTGGATACATAATGTGCTTCTCCATGGAATTCTTCATCATGACTGTAGAGAGACAGGTAGGCTGCAGATGAAAAAACACTTCATTTAAAGACAGAAGAAGCTCAGACCATCTGGGTTTTTACCACAGTGTTTCATTCTCATTTGTTGCATCAAACTTATTTTCTCAAGAAAAGCAACTTTACTTTTTATGTGTACAATAAACCAATCTCTTCTTCTCAAACATAGGCACAGGCATTGGTGAGGGACAGCCCCTTGCTGACAAAGCTGGCCAACAGTATGCTGTACCCTCTCTTCTATGTAGTTCAGCAGTTTATCCACTGGCTGTTCATGGGCTACGCCCTAGTGCCATTCTGCCTCTTCGCCTATGACAAATGGTTCAAGGTAACTCGCAACGCTAAAACGACACGGGTCACAGGACAAATACTGTTCATCACACTTGCAAGCTCTGGGTATCACAGTTCCAGCTGACAACAAAGAAGATGACCCAGAGACAAGCTGGGGGTATGAATTACTGGGTGTTAAGCCCACAAATGGAACTACATTAAGGATAATGTCTCAGGGTGGGGGCTTTATTATTATTATTATTATTAATGTAGGACAGAATCTTTTGATTCAGGGATGCACAAATTTTGCCTTGCATAGTATTAACTGTTTTTGATTCAAATGTGGAGAAAGTCCTCAAAAGGGAAAAATCATCAGGGTAGAAATGCAAGAAAACTTAGGAAAACCTAGGATGGCCCACAGGTTCACCCGTACAAACATGCAATAATAACAGGTCGTTTGTAATCATAGACAGCCATGAGATTTCTTGTTTCATACATCTACAGTGTATTTCATGTTTTTGGGCTGTGGGAGGATACAGGAATACACTTGCAGCAGCACTAGCCGGAGGCAACAACACTGCCCAGTATGCCGCTGAAATGATGCAACATAAGAACGTTCTGTGTTTCATTAATACTCCAGGAATATACGCTTCAAGTACTTGAGACAACAGGATTCTTTGCATCTGTTGCAGTGAAGTAAAATAATAAGAGACTGGCTCTCTAAACACAGCCTTAAAGGAAGCTTCCCCAAAACAGCAACAAGAGGGCAGTATTAAACATGGGCAGGCAGGCTGTCAAGAGCTGGGCAATGGCTGGTATTATACACCAGGGTATGTTGAGGGACATGTATGAGCTGACAGGATGCTGTGTGAGAGCTATGCAGAGTAGCAGGGTGAGGGAGCGGTTGATGGTACCTGCTGAATGGTGGGATAGGGACAAGACATCTGTCATTGTGAAGGTGGATTTTAACTCCGCTGTTCTGTCACCTCTGTTTTTCAGGTGTATTCATCCGTCTATGTCTGTGGCCACGTGTTCTTCCTTGTAGCCTTTTTAATTATGCCATACCTCCGTAAGGTGCTGGTGCCTAAGAAAGAACGAAGCCAGAAAAAGGAGGACTAAAAGTTGGTATAAAGACTTAACATGGTAAGCATGTTTAGACCTTGAGGTTTGTTGTGTTCTCTATAACAGTGATGTAGAGATGAACGGCAAACTGTTAATAAATGTTTTGATTATTAAATAATCTGTTTTCTTCCAGGTCCACCTGAGGCTAAATATCCACTGAAGGGAACTGTGACTTTCAAGGAGAATGGAAAATTTTTAAGGCCTTCAGTAAAAAGAAAACGCCCAACCTTATATATATAATATATATTATATATATAATATATAGTATATATAAATTATATATATAATATATATGTACAAATAAATTTCTATATATATATTTTTGTGTTTTAACTGGGAAGGTCTTTTTTATAAACATTTTGAAAAAAAGTTTACAGGAAAATGACCGTCGTGCCACATGGGTTAATTGTGAGCCAACCAGAGGTGATTTCCTGTTGGTTTTTGTTTTCTTTCTTTCTTTTTCCGCTTTTCTTTTTTAAATTTGGGACTTGCAGAACTTGAGAGACTTACAAGCTGTTGACACAGAATTGCACTCATCAGTCACGGGTTTAGAGTCTGTCACTGGCTCTGTTTTGTTTTTCTGTTTGTTTTTTTCTTGTTTCTGTATGTCAGGTCTACCACTGCATTCAACAGCAGCTTTGAATTGTCCAAGGACATTTAAGCACAGGGCCAGCATATGCGGCACACTAATGTAATAATATGACAGACATGTAGATTTCTTTAAAAGAAAGATTACAATGGTAATTATTACAATAATAATGATTATCATAATGGGAGCTCTTGAAAATTGTTTCCAGTTGTTATACAACCACTGGAAAGCCGCCCCCCAACACTAACCTCTAAATCTAAATGGCCTTGTGTCCATGAATGTTATTCACAGTATACATTTGTTCTGGAATGAATTGAGTTTGTAATGAAGTAGGCTTGTTTTATGATATTTTTTTAATGAAAAAGAACATCTTGTCATGTTGTGGTTTGGTTAAGATAGCGTGAAAATAATTCATGGCGTTCTTCATATGATGTTACAGATTTCTGTTTGCTTGCCATGTATCTTTTTCCTCTTTTCAGTGGACACCGGTCCTTCGTTGGCCTTGATTCATTCCCGGCCCTCATCTCCAAAATACTCAGATATAACGCTGAAGAATATCAGTCCAGTCTCACACAGCTCTGTCACTGCAGTTGATCACTTCTGTTCATCTTGCATTTACTCTAATCTCCATAAATAGGATGAGGAATTGTTGATGGAAGCAAAACAAAACAAAAAAAATCCGCACCAGATTTTCACTAATGTTTTCTTCTTCTTACAACAGCATTTTCTGATTAAAGAGGTGAAGTAGAAGCATCCCATCTCACTGTGGGAATGCCACTGTGTCTTGTTCATTTAACTTCTATTTGTGGTGGAATGGGAGGGGGGTGTCTCTAATCTATGTTATGCTGGAGGAAGCCCCGGTGCTGCTGCTGTCACCTCTTGCTGATGCTCTCACACACACATATAGAGGACAGACGTCACTGTAGCATCAGCCCAGATTTTAGTAATATTTATACATGACTTGGTGTTTATTAATTGATGTGAATTCCTATTTCAATGATCGACTCTTTTTGCCTTATTCCTACCAAATGAACAAAGAAAACTTGAGATGGGAGGTGTTGATTTTCAAATACAGTTTTATAATGTTTATTAAAATGCTGCATTTCAAGCAAGGACTCCGTGTCGTTTTGTGTCCCGTTGCTTTTCGTGTGTGTGAGAAAAAAATCACGGACCATATAAACAAATTAAAAAAAAAAAAAAAAAGGTGATGTGACATCATTTTGCAGTCTGGGAAAGCTTTGAGTAGTGAAAATTGGGGGAATGAATATTATAATAAATGGGGTGTGTGAATCATCAGGAAGGACCAAAAGTAACGGGACAGGATGGAATACTGCGCTGACATCTGAGTCACTCAATGTGCAGCTTAAAAATCGCCAGAGCAGCAGTCTGGGTCGGAGCTGGCGTGGGCCGGAGAGAGAAGCAGGGAGAAGGACGCAGTGTGGGCGGGATAAGACGCGCCGAGAGGGAGGGGACGCCAGCGTTACGTCCCCACTTCTCTTCTGCTCTCTCGCAGAAAAAACAAGGACATCCATCGGTCTTAAAATCTTCCAAACACCTCGTCACCGAAACGGGTTTTTTAAAAAAACCCAACAAACCCTCTCTTGCGGGTCGTGTGAGCTCGCTACCTGGAGGTTTATTCCCACCCGGCGTGGGATCTCCGATCCGAGCGGCAGGGGCGTGAGAGGCGGATGCTGCGAGCGTAGAGGTTGGGTACCAACCAGGAGCATCACCCCACTCACTACGGTAACGTCTCAATCTGCTGGTTCCTGCTACGGATAACCTCCATTTTCGCGACACGTTCTCTCCTTACACTACTATAAGCTGTCGACATGGTTATGGGGAAGCAAATTCTCCCTCTGAATTTGTCTCGGTAGCAAATGGAATGATTATGGTCGCATCTCATGTTTCTCTGCTGTTAGATGTGTGTGTCCTGTGTACAGATGAAGTGTCCAGTTAAAATTTGTCCTCCTTTTTAGATGTAATCTACAGTGCAGCCTGTAGCCTGTCAAATATACTGCAGCAATGAAAAAAAAAAAAAGAAAAAAGGTTGAGGCTTGTTATGTCAATGAGAGCTGAAACCCCCAAGGACTCATTTTGGCCAATGCAGCTGCGTTTCATAAATATCCAACCAGCCAAAATGAAAACGTTGGCGAACACCCACACCACCACATGCAAAACCTAAACCAGTGACACACTCATGACCAGGTGTGTGTATGCTCCTTAAAATATAGACCCTGCAGCAGCGAGCATGTCAGTCTGATATTGTAGGATGCTGAAAACAATGTGAAACTATTATGGACCAGTATTTATCAATCCTTATTCAATCTGCGGCTCAAAAGTTGACAATGTAGGGCCTTTATCAGGACTCCGAATGTTGCATACATGACCAAAGAGTGTTGATTTCTACTGCACGAACACAGCAAGGTAAAATCATCCATGCAGCATCTGAGAGGCCTGAGCTGTTTGTCTCTCTCTGTCTTGTTACTGTCTCTTCCAGTGCTGATCAGTTAGTGATGCATGTACTATATTCCTTCTCCCTCCCTCACCCCACCCTGTTGCCCCCTCTACCTTTCCCTTCCTCCCTCAGATGGACAGAATGCATATTTTCTCCTTCTTCCTTCTTTGCTTGACTTCGGTTGCCAGTGGCAACAAAGGTCAGTTTCTCGTCCTTTTTACTGTTAATTGTCAAGTGTCTAGATGAAGCTGAACATTGCCACAGGGGGGGGGGGGGTAGGGTCATGGCTGTTTTGTCCTGAAATCTTTATTCATCATCAATATTCATGTGTTTCAGCTTTGTCATTGTATGATCTGTATATTTGAGACCTCAGCCACACATGTTAATTTCTGTTTCATGTCGTGACCCAGTGTGCATGTTCCTGTTTCCCAGTCCTGTGACTTGGAGGGGATGATAAACCTATTTCATCTTCTGTAGCACATTTATCATTATGGATAACCATGACAGTGATTCAACATCAATGTTCCAATGATTATCATGCTTATGGAAGGTGAATAAAGCACACTGTGAGTAAGGAGAATGTTAGAGAAGGAGGTAGAGGAGAGTAATGCAAGGAAGATGAATAAATCGAAGGGGAGAGCAGAGAGACGGAGCAGAAGGAGCTGTGACAGAAAAGGACGTAGCCAAAAAGACGCAGGCTGATAAGGAGGGATGAGGAGGAGGAGGAGGAGGTAGAAAGAGGTAGTACAGGAGATCAGGTGACACGAGGGAGGATACTGGAGCATTGTGGTACGTAAATGTATAGATGTGTGTGTGTGTGTGTGTGTGTGTGTGTGTGTGTGTGTGTGTGTGTGTGTGTGTGTGTGTGTGTTGTGGATGGATGGAGTGACAGACAGAGGAAGAGTGCCAGTAGAGGCAGACAGAGATGGAATAGGATTCCTCTCAATCTGTAATCCTGGATGTAATCCACAGGCCTGATGCTCAGATTAATGCTACATAGCAGAGGAGGGAGGGAGAAAATCAGACGAGGGGACACAGGGGAGATAAATGACCAAAAAATAGACATGGAAAAGGACTGTGGAAATGGTGAGGAGGAGGAGACGATGTCAGGCTGGACCTTGAAAGCAGACAATAAATTACCTTCCTTTCATTAGGGCAGGGTATTTATTAAACCTCAACCACCTTTTTAACGCAGACCACAAAAAAATCTAAGATGGACCTTCACAAATCATCTAACATGGAAAGCTTTTTCAGATTTGACCCAATATTTCTTTATTTAAAATATGCCCATGTCAGACTAGTAGTATATTTAGGGTTGCAGCTGTTTGTATCTGAACATTTAATAAGATTCACAAGTTTTAGGTGAGTTGTTTTTATTGAAAGTGTGTTTGTGAAAAAACATGGTGAAAAACATTGATTTTCTTCACGATTAATCTGCCGGTTATTTCCTCAAGTAGATTAGATGGTACATAAAATCTCAGAGAAGAGAGAAAAGTGCCTGTCATTTTTAGAAGAGCCCAGTTAATGTCCCCAAACTGATTATTTTATACAACCAAATGTACAAACCCAGAAAGAGTCATTTTATAAGAATCAATAATAAGGAAATAAGAAAAAATGTTCTCTTATAAAGAATAATCAGTGACTTAGTTCCTAAAATGGTAATTTATGAATTTTTTAGTCACCAGGCTTTTTTAGTCATCTAATTCTTTCAATACTAAAAACTGCCTCTTGGCTTGTCCCGTTAGGGGTCACTGCATTGTATCATCCTTTTTCCATTTTAGATGAACGCACATAGTTTGAGAAAGTTTTTTAAGATGGATGCCCTTCCTGCCACAACCCTCTGCATTCATCCGGGCTTGGGATCGGCCAACAGTTCACATTGGCCTGTACCCCCATAGGACTGATGGTGGGATTTCAACCTAGGGCAGCATACAAGAGAAGCATGTGCTCTATCACTGAGCTACATCCCATAATTGTTTCACTGCTAAAAGTTCCAGTAGTTCAGTGTAAAAATAAGCCAATAAAGTAACATTCCTGCATTCAAATTTTTAGGGTTTAAAAGGTGCAATTTTCCTTCTAAATTACACACATTAGAACACATCAGAAGAATAAAATAAACTAAATTAAACTAAGGCCATTCCTAATTGTATTCAATTTTAGAATTTGAACAGCTGTCATCCATAAAGTTATAAAGTTAAGGTTCAGAGAGAGTGCTGTATAATCATATTGACTGTGTGATGTCAAACAATAGCAGCGCCGTTAGAGCATAAAGCACCATTTTCCTCTGTCAACTCTCCCCTCACAGACGAGACAGTCAAATTAGTTCCAGGCATATTTTCTGGGAAACTCACAGTGCAGAGACGGCAGTCGCTCAAACCCAATCTTGTGCCTCGGTCTTATTTCAAACTCCAGCCTCAGCAAAAAGAGACTGACGACAACAGATTTGAGGCGCTTTTGTTTTTGCTTCTTGTTGGAGTGTAAAATTATCATCCTTCTGGCTCATTACTTTGGCCTTTGATCACACAGCACTGGGATGAATAATTAATACACAATTAAAGGTTAAATTCACAGACAACCTCAGGCATTTGCTTTTCACTGGGCTGTTTTTCTTGTGCATTATTGCGCAGTGCTTGTGGCAGTTTAGTTCGTCTGATTGATTCGAGCAATATTCCCCTCTGTGTGTGACAAGGTGAAGGCTGACTGGCTTTAATTACTCTGTCAACTTAAGTGGTGTTTGATTTTTTATTTCTTTTATTTAACCTTTATTTAACCTAGAAGTCCCTTGAGACACAATCTGTCTGATGGCGACTGGTGTATGTAATGTGTTTGTTTGTATGTGGATGTGAGATCTACATAGAGAAAGGGGAAAAAAAGGAGGAATCTGTGAGGTTGTGAATGTGATCAAACACTCTCTGTGATCACACACATACGTACGTTATCTGTTTCCTATTCATACACTCACTCATCATGCCCTTGCCTATAATGGAGTGTTAAAAATAGACACGTTGGTTCTGTATAATTGCTCCATTTAACCCAAAGCTTCTTCGGTCTCTCCACATCTCTGCGCCGTTCAGCCAATAAGCACAAGCCATGGATCGAGACAGAGTACCAAGGGATTGTCATGGAGAACGACAACACCGTGCTGCTCAATCCCCCTCTCTTTGCGCTGGACAAAGATGCTCCACTTCACTACGCTGGTAATACCAACAGCAAGGCAGAGCAGAGGATGAGAGAGTGGGGAAAATGCTTATAAATATTTGGCCAATTCCACGAATTTGCTGGAACATCTGCAGAATGTGTGAAATGTGTGAAAAATAGGTCAAATCAAGTTGCCCACCCAATGCCAAATTGAAAATGGTCTCACCAGGCATTGCACGAGCTTTTAATAGTAAACATGCTGATTTTTACAGGAAGACATTTGAGGTTATCAGACCCATGCCATTTCCAGCTATCTTTCCAAACAGACGGCCTGAAAGACAACGTCCTCAGTCACAGAGTCCATTATTTTTAGAACATCATAGCGTAATTCAACCCTTCATCTCAGGAGCAGTCTTCAGTACGTACTCTGCTTCTGCAGCCTGATGAAATAAGGTTATTGGATTTGCACTACTGGAAATAACCATGTTCAGTCAAATTATCAACTGGAATTACTCAAGTGCTCCCTGAAGCTTATTAGGCTCATGTCAAAAAGGAAGATAAAATTAGGGGTTTGAGCAAGAACCTTTCCCACCTTTAGCTCAGACCAGAGGAGATTGTCTGTAATACTGAGAGCTTTATTTAGACTCTCAACTGTTATTTATTCTTTAAGATAAAACTCTGGTAACCGTATGCCCTCTGATAGTCAAAAATTAATGACTACTTAATGTTAAGCTAGATCGTCCCCATTTCTTCAAAATGTAGGAAGGAGGCTGATATTTCCCTCTTCCTGACTGGGCTGATTGACTCATTTTCTAGTTATATTTCACCTTTTGTTGTAATAGTTATAATAAAATTTTATTGTTATGACCTTTTCAAATCCAAAATGTAAATTTTGACATAAAATGGGAGAAAGAGCATTAAGACAACACAACTAATTGGGATGATAAAAAGAGAATGTGACAAGAAACTTTAATGCTTCTCTTTACTGGAGATTTCAGTCCATATTTAAAGGAATAACTACATTTTAATTAGAGCGCAATTTAAAAGTTGAGCAGTCTTTGCCTCTAAAGTTAAAATAATCAGTTTGAATGATAACAAGAGATTCAAAGATTTGTCACAGTTAGTCAATTAAAGTAATAAGAAGTTAATAAATATCACCAGAAATATTTCAGACAATATTTTAATTATAAATTACAATATGAGCAAATTTCAACTTATAGTGTTTAAATTGCGACTTCTTCTCTTCTTTTAGGTGAAATCTGTGGCTTTCGGGTTCATAATGGCCCTTCGGGTTCAGGTTCAGTCCAGTTTGAAGCGGTGGTTCTGGACCGATCCACAGGCGAGGGTCTGGTCCGGGCGAAGGAGCCTCTGGACTGTGAGAGTCAGCGAGAGCACAGCTTCACCATCCAAGCCTACGACTGCGGAGAAGGACCTGATGGCGTGAACAGCAAGAAATCCCACAAGTTTGTCAACCCCCTCCAGATTTACACAGAATATATTCAACCTCTTCATTAGTAGTTTGAGCCTCCATCTGAAGATCATCATACTGTGTGCTATTTCTGATTCCTGTTTTCTGCCATAATGCTTTTCTCTCTGTTCCTGTTTTCTTCCCACTCCTCCTCCGTCCCTCAGGGCCACTGTGCATGTTCGTGTAAATGACGTCAACGAGTTCTCCCCCGTGTTCGTTGAACGTCGCTACGAGGCTTCGGTCCCAGAGGGCCTTCTGTTTGACCGAATCGTGCGTGTGGAGGCTCTGGATGCCGACTGCTCCCCGCAGTACAGCCAGATTTGCTTCTATGACATCATCACTCCCAATGTGCCGTTTGCCATCGACAACGACGGTGAGATATGTTTTATCTTGTATCACTAAGTGAACAGGTGTTTCACTTAATATTCGTCTCTCTCTGCAACGATAACTCAATATCCCCAACAATCATCCAACTATTTTCCTTTTAAAGCTGTCGGCACTATCTGCTCTGTGTATAGTGACTAAATTCAATATTTTAGTTCAGTAAACTCAAACTCCAGATGTTCTCATGCGTGAAAAGCACACAAGCCAGGCTCTGCTGAGATACCGATGTCTGCCTCACGTCGCAGCGAATTTCAGCTGCTTATTTCCTCTCACAAGTAAAAACAGAAAGATGTTAAAATAGACTTTTTGTGTGCAGATTTATGAAGCTGTTTGGTACAGTAGCATCTTTTTGTTCCCGGGTGCTCGTAGAATCCCCTAAATTCTTCTTTGTTGTTTCTGTATCTACTACCTGTCAATTATTCGTGACTCAGCAGCTAAGGAGGACTTTGTACTATCATTGTCCGGAGCTCGGAGGCTTTTTGCAGAGGATGAGCAGTTCTTTTCTTTCTTGGGTCAGACCTGTGCTGCATCATAGAAAGCTTTTGTTCAACCCATGTCCAGATACTGTGGGCTTGTCATTGTCCTTTTTTTTTTCTTTTTCTGACAGTGTCTTTTCTTTTGTTGCCACTATCGCTTTCATCCTTCTGTTTCTCCCCTCAACGTGTCACAGCATCTTCTGTCTCACCTACTGTTTGGCAGCTGGGACACTGAGCACAGAGTCGCTGGTAATTTTATCTCTCGCACACAGGAAAAGTCCATCCATTTTCATTTCATTTGCAATTCATTCTCCTCTCTTTGGGCTTTTTTTTTTCTGTTCCTGAATGTTGTGCACTGAAGAGCTTTTGTTACCGCATACACACAGGGTTAAACACTCTATCACTGATTGGCTGTTCATGCTGGACTTTCAGTTACACAAGCTTGTTGTTGATGACTAACACTTTCTATTTCTGTGTCTTGTTTATTTTTTGTGGTCTATTCTTTCTGTGTGTCTCTCTCCGTTTCCTAGGTAACATTAAGAACACAGAGCCTTTGGATTCGAAGCTTCAGCGTGTTCACACCTTCTGGGTGACCGCCTTCGACTGTGGGAAGAACCGCGCTCAGGCTGATGCTCAGGTTGTCGTCACGGTCAAGCCGTCCTGCAAACCCGGCTGGATTGGTAAACAGTGTTACATTTCAGTTCTGATCCATGGAGAACTCTCTTAAGTCTTAGCTTTGCCCTGATATTTCCTCACTTGTAGGTACATTTAAGGTAGATATATCCTAAAAACTAATCTTTAGTAATCACTCTGTGAATTTATGCATGTTGTTATCAGGTTCAGGTTGTGATTAGAGTGGTATATAGACTTTAATTTTTTTTTCAGGATGGACCAAGCGTGTGGAATACACACCTGGATCTGGCAGCATCCCCCTGTTCCCCAGCCTGCATCTGGAGACTTGTGAAGAAACTGTGTGGAACATCCAGGCCACCGTAGAGCTCCAGACCGGCCACATTGGGAAGGGCTGCGACAGAGACAGCTACTCTGACCGATCTGTGCGACGACTGTGTGGTGAGTTTGGGTTCCAAGGTCAGCCCATGTGAATATTTACAAGGTAGAACGCTTTATGAATATCCTTCATTTATCCTTCATCTCCTCAGGTGCTGTCAGAGGAGAAGTGGACCTCCTCCCACCACCATCTCCTGCCGCCAACTGGACCTCAGTTCTGCCCACTCTCCCCTCCTCTGATTCATCCCTGGTGTTCTCCTTCAATGGGTCTAACCACGTCGCCGTGGTGCCGGATGCTGTTGTGTCTGCATTATCAGGTGACCACTTCACCCTGCAGCTATGGATGCGCCGGGGCGGGGCCAACATCCAGCTTGCGACCTCTCAGACGAGAGGAAATCGCAAGGAGGAGGAGACGATTGTGTGCAGCACTGTCAGAAACGGTGAGTTATTTTACATGACCGTGCCTTTAATAGGATTCAAAGAAATTTTAAGACTGTTTTCAATGTTTGGAGGATGTAATAGACCTTTTTAGTAAGTAATGTCTTCAGATGTTCATTTCCACATTAAATCCTCAGAAGGTTACCCACTCAAATTCCCAGAACTGCAGGGGGAATAAAAGTTTATTGCTTAAACAACTACTCTCAAGGTGTTCTTGTGAGAGATACTTAAATCCCAGCTGCTCCACTTGAGCAGCCAAGTGAACGGCAAGGAAATAAAACACTGCAGTTGCGCCAGGCATATTATTGTGTGCATCGGGAATATGCTCTACTGTATGACTTTGTAGATTGCTTTGCTAAATAGCAGCATGTTTAAGAAACCTTCACTTAGTAAAAAGATGGGTAAAATTCACAAGTGAGGAAGATAAAGCAATGATAAAAATGCAATAGAGTGCACATTCAAAGTTTCAACACATTACACTGACCCACCATTTATTTTCTGGTCCTCTGCTCTCCTGCTTCACAGACGACTCCTTCTCCCACTACTCCCTGTCCGTGCACGGGTGTCGTCTCTCTCTCTTCTACTGGCCTGACGTCTCTGCTGCACGGCCCGTCAAGTTCTTGTGGAAACTGGAGCAGGTAGAGGAGGACATGTTCAATGCAGTCACCTCTATTTATTTCCTCTGTGTGCCAACCTGGAAAAATTCAAAACATGACAGGGATACAGCATCTGCTGAAATAGAACCCCCTCCCCCCCCAATTAAAATAGAGCATAAAATAGTCCTTAAATTATTGTGCTGTTGTGGGGTTTAGATAAAGGTTCATCACTGGCCAGGCCAGAACTCCAGATTCTGTTCCAGCACACCAACAAGACAACCAATGCTTTCCCAGCTGCAGCACACTCATATCTGTCTACCATGATAAATAGAATATCATTGTTATAAGAGGGAAAGGTTTTTTTTCTTAAACTGGTCTAAAAATGAGTAATGCAATTTTAAATCCCATGAGTGTACTTTGAAAGTTATGTAGAAAATTTCAAGTAGCGGTCCCACAAGTTCATCCTGATAAAGGGCCTTTCCTCATCTCCAGGCTTCCTCCAATTAATTGGGTACTTAAAACGTCTCTGCATGAACCGCCAACTCTGTCTATGAGTAAATTAACCATTGTGCTATTCCCACTAAGGAGGACATTAAATAATCAAAAATTTTAAAAAAAAATCTATTTTTATCATTCAGAGGCTTTCATTCTTTGTGGTTAAACATAAAATCTCAGCTGGGCCTGAAAGATCTTCATTTTTCATATGAAATACATGAAATGGCATTCTCATTTAAATTCATATTTTGTCAGCTTAAACCTGCATATAAATGATAGCAGTGATGCCTGCATGCTGGTGAGCATAAATTGGTTCCGCGTCAATTCTTCTGAATATTGATCATATGCCAAACTTACATACCTGCATGCATGTCAGTCTGTGTGGTTCTGGTGTGTGAGGCTGGTTGTTTTGACTGAAGTCACTGAGCCCAGACAGATTGAAACGGCGTGGATTAAAAGATCCTGAGCTGATTCTGAGAAGATTTGTCAAATCCCTCTGTCTGAACCATGATATATTATTACGGTCACTTTAATTTATTCCCCTGTCTTTTGTGTTCCTACTGTTGTTGCCCACTCCACTGAGAAAGCTCAAACTGACTAATTTAAAAAATGTGTCTTCATATACTGTATGTACTTTTTATTACGTAGATTATATTATTATTAACAAATGAAGAAATACTGTATATCCATAAGATATTTGTGTTCTCTGACCAAGTCTTTTCTGTCTCACAGGTGTGTGACAGCGAGTGGCATCATCTTTCCCTCAGCGTCCAGTTCCCCTCTGTTACTCTGTATGTT
>NC_090784.1:17635000-17747500 GCF_040054535.1 Antennarius striatus
ACAGACACTTTGCACAAAGCAAAAATACCCACAGTATACAGAATTCATCATGTAGACTGTTACACCACAAGTGTGACTCAGCTTTGTGCGTGTGGTTGAGTGCCAGTGTGTGTCTTTTGGACATCTGAGGGACAGACATCCTCCTCTGCCATTAGTTCTTGTGTCCCAAAGAGACGCCCCTTTTTTCACCATGGAGAACTGGCAAACTGAAGATATTATTGTGTATTTCCAAGACACACACACACACACACACACACACACACACACACACACACACACACACACACACACACACATATGCATATGCAGAATGCAGAGAAACATTCTCCCACACACAAACACGCCTCAGTCACTCTCATTATGCTCCCTCCCACAGCCAAACTTTGCAGAAGACACCTCATACCTGACAAACTCTGCCATCTCTTGACATAAGCCCACACAGACACGCTCACATAGCTAGACACACACACACACACACACACACACACACACACACACACACACACACACACACACACACACACACACACAAAACACTTCTTTATCATCTCCTCGCTCAGTGGCTCTGTCAGGACATATACAGCTCCCTGCTACTGTAGAAAGAGCTGCGTCTATATACCCCACACTGTCCAGCCCATTCCTGGAACAATGACCATTTGGATCAGACACGGCTGTGCATTTCGGGGGGGGGCACAGCACACCTTTCACACAGTGTTAGAGAAATGGGCTTATTAGTAAACTGCTTTTCCATTCTGCTTTTATTCTATACGGGAAATATAGCTTTCATGAAAATGCCACCGCACTGACCTCCTCCCTCTCCCGGATCCCACAAAATGCTTTTAGAGAGTTGCAACTTCCTACTCATCTCATGTTTTTTTTTGTTTTTTTTCCTACTTCTCTCAACTTCGCCCACCTCCTCCGCCACTGCCTCCGCAGACACACCATTGCCACCCACCTTAGCACCCAAATAAGGCTTGTCAGACTAAGTGGTTTTAGAGAAGTCCATGATCCTGGCCGGGGTCTAGCGTGAGGTTAGGCCATCAAAATGCTCCACATTTTTCTCCCAGAAAGCTGCGTATTGTTGCTGTTTCTTTTGGCTTGGAACATCTGATGACTAATAAAAGCCTTAACATCTCCCATATCACTAGCATAGAAGAAGAAAAAAGCAAAACCCCTCCTGTGTGTATATAGTATAAATATATAAATATGTAGCAGAGAAAAGGAATTACTAATTTATGGTGTCACATTTGTGTATTGCTCAGTGACAGCAAGCATGAAGGATTTATTTTCTCCTATTACAGTTTCTGCTTTTTTCTGTTATTTTGCAGTGCTTTATAATTTATGTTTTCCGAGTGCTTTATTCTTGACTGCTGCGCTGTGATTGCTGCCAAAACTGGCAAATGTGCTTCTTCTATACAAATGAACTGTACGCACTACATGACAGTCTTACCCCAAAATGTGCTTTTTATTATTGAGTGGTCTTTGTAATCTTCTTGTATTTTTTTTTTTTTTTACTTTTGAATTAATTTTTGGTCTATGGAAAAAAAAATGAAATAGAATTGTCACAATTTTGTCTTGTCTTTTAAATTCTTTCGTATTTGGTTGCTATTAAAGATTCCTTGACTTTTATAATGTTCCAGTGCTGTCTCTTTCTCCTTTTACTCCACCTGTCTCTTTAACCGTTGAGGGTGGCTGGGATGACGGAGGAAACAGATTGAGTCTTGGTGCAAGTCATTGATCGTCGCTGATTAGATTTATAGATTAATTGATCAGGATATGAAGTGGTCTCTCTGTTCCTTGTCACCCATTTAGACACGCAGCCCTCATGTTGTCTTCCCCATTCTCATTTACTTTTGTGTGTGTGTGTGTGTGTGTGTGTGTGTCCAGAGGTGTGATAGCAATCTTATGGGAATTAGGAACTGCGCTAGCCATTTTGTCGATTTTCAACTGTGCTAGTGGTTATGTGTAGCTGTCCTGATTGGCTGCTGTAAACTTGCTGCCTTGGTAACTGATAGTAGTTTCAAGGACATGTTTTTTCTCTCCATAATGAAGCAGGATTATACTAAGTGCACAACATGCACACTTTTTTTTCTTTACATACAATATTCTGTATAATCACACCTTTCGGGCAAATGTTGTACACACACACACACACACACACACACACACATACACACACACACACACACACACACACACACACACACACACACACACAGAGCTGAGGATAGTGTGGAGGAATGTGGTCCTGTAGTTTCAGTGGTTGTCCTGGAGGGAGGCAGTTTGTGTTTTCAGGGGGGGAATGTGCCGGCCAAGCTGAAACTCGGTGAATGGAATGACTCTCAAAGGCCGCATTGTTTGAACTCTGACTCAACCAAACTGGTTTGGTCAAATTTTAACAGAAGGACATGTAGAGGTGTGTGTGTGTGTGTGTGTGTGTGTGTGTAGGTTCATGTATGTGAGTAAATTCATGTATACACCTGCCACATTTTCTTTGCACCCAAGTGCCGTCTTTGTGTCCTCACCAAATGATACAATCAAGTTCTGTCGCCAAGTTCCCCGTGACGATGACACTCGCTTTATGGCTGCTGTGGCAGCGTGTCCTCCATGTTTTCTTTGTGCTGTGATTGCGTCGTGTGGCTATGTGTCATCTTGGCTCCTTGTTGCAGTTCGGTTTTGTTGCACACTTCTTTCTGTCAATGCACAGCTATTTACTGCGAGTCCAATCCACCATCTGGCCTCTCTAATTGCTTTGGATTTGAGGCTTGAGATAGAGTGCTAGCATGTACACACACACACACACACACACACACACACACACACACACACACACACACACACACACACACACACACACACACACAGACATACAAAATCTTGCCTGGGTTTCTAGCTGAATGTAAGAAAGACTCAAACACAGCAGAAAGGCTTTTAAGCCCTCGCTAGAAATAACAGCTTGTGCAAAACTTGCATTTTTGTCTGCGTTTGTCACAGCAAAAGAAAAAAATTAATAAAATATCCACTTTGTGTGAACCTTCGGCTTTATGAGCTCTGAGCAAATAACCTGGATGTGGAGCCAAACCAGCACCAGCTACACCTGTGTTCCGTGTGTTTCGTTTACTAGACGTGATGTGACACAACCTGGACCGTCTGACTCTCATTGACTGCTAGTGGCCCTGTTTACAACAAGTGTGTTGTCTTTGTATGCATATATTAGACACAGATAAATGGATAAATAAATAAATTGATCATATTTTGATACAATATCTGTGTGTGAAAATGTTTTTTCAACCTGAAGTGTGTGTGTGTGTGTGTGTGTAACGTCCATCTCTGGCAGCTGCAGTGTTGATTAAGCATGTGTGTGTGTGTGTGCACATATACAGACCACTGTGGCATCTTTCTGCTAATAACTTCTACAACAATGCTCCTCATTTAACCTCTCAACCTTCAGCACCAGACCTGACAAATAAATCCCAGAGTGAATGATGACCAAATGGCCCAAAGCGTCACACGCATGTCTGAGTGACAGATGAGGGAACCGGAGCCTTCACTGGGATTAAAGCTAGTGCCTACCTCTGACATTAATTATGAAAAGGTTCCTGCATATTTTTAGTCACTTTAAAATGAGTGGCATTCTCGCCTGTAGTGAATCGTTAGATCTTCGGTTGTGTGAGTCATACATCCACTGGAATAATTGAGTTAAACACAATATCCTATAAATGGCTCATTCTTAACCGTCTGTGATTAACTCTTCATTATTCATGTCCTGCACATCTGTGCACATCCTTTGACTCACAGCACTTTATATAGTAGATTGTCCTCAATTTTTAGGACAATTATCATGCAAATGAAGTGGTTTTGCAGTTTTCAGAACAAATGGTGAAATGTTCTTCAGTAGCCAAGTCATGTGACCTCAGTACTAACTCAGCTTTAATTTATTGGAGGCTAAACTGAAGGTGAAAAGCCTTTGAGGAAAAAAAAAAAGTCCCCCGATGTGATGATGGCTGCAGCACAGGCCTGATGGTACACAACTAGGGGAGATGGCAAAGGTTGACTTAACATATTTGTTTTCTTCATTCCTTTATCTGCTGTATAAATAAGACCAAGTGGTTTACAGCCATCCTTTGCAGGTTTACTACTCCACTGCTTTGGCATAGCAGCCCTCGGATTTAAACAGTAATATCAACATGCTAAAGTGTTGTTTTGCTGGAATATTTTTGCTCAGTTCACTCAATTAATTACTATTTCATTTATTAGTGTGAATATACTGTATGTTATATATAAAATATATATTATATAGATAGAAGAAACCTCGATGCTGTTTGTCCACATTTTGAATGACACAAAATCTGCTTCCACCAAAAAACAAGCATATCAATCAGCCTCAGCCTCAGTCCCTTCTCCACCCACAACAAACCCACTGCTAAAAACCTTGGAGTCTTATTTGTCTCATTATTCACCCAAGAACCATTTCCACTCAAACCAGTGCTCTTGCACTCTGATTTGGGAAAAACAAAAACATTAATGTTCCTATATTCTCCAGATTAGTTACTGCAACTCCCTCTTGTCTGGCATAAAGCTCAATCCCTCTCTCACCTGCTGCTGCTGTAGTTCAGCAGCTGGTCTTCTCACCGGTTCCCGCAGACATCACATCGACCCAATCCTGGCGTCTCTTCACTGGCGGCCTCTACATCTTAGAATTGATTTCAAGATTTTCCTGATCAATTTTAAAGCATGCTGGGATCTGGTTCCCAGCTGCGTAACAGAAATCCTGACACCATGGCGGCCAACCAGCAGGCCTAGATCTTCCACACGGACCCTTGTGGTTGATCTTAAGTCAAGGCTTTCATGTGAAGATGACCGTGCCTTTGCCTTTAGGACCCTTCGGCTTTGGAGCGACCTGCCTGAGGAGATAAGGCCTCGCACACAAATTAAATTACTTCCTAAAAGTCACTTTCACTGACATGCTGTTATGTGATGTGGTCCTTTTTTTATTGTCCCCTGTTTTATTGTCTTTTTATTGTTTTTATGGGCCTTTATCATCCTTCAATCTTTTAATTCATCCCTCATTTCTCTTTGCTTTCTGCTGTTGTCTTAACATGAACATCCTGTGTTTCGTGTGGCTCTGTTGTTCATGTTGTCTCAAAATAATACTTTTTCATATTATTACTAAGCGATGTGCAGGCTTCAGACAGGAGGTCTGTTAGCTCCTTCAGCCAGCGGCTGATGATCATATCAGTCCCAGGTCGGTTTGCAGCTCTGTTAGGTGACTGCTCTCCATTTCTGTCTGATTGCTGTTGGCTTGAACTAGCTGTCAGCGACGGAGGCAGTGGAGCTATTTGATTGTCACTATTCTGCTGCTGCCACCTACTTGGTGGACGTTCTTGTTCTTTTGTGTCGGGCAATGCCACGGACGGCTTTCTGACTGAGGTCACTGATTGGAGGCTTGTCATGACTGGGATTGGAGGCACCCACCTGCTGTACTAAAGTTACCACTGATCCATGCTTTATTTCACACATCTGTTTACTCTCCTCACTTTTGCTATAGGCAAATATAATTTAATTTAATATTTTTTTAATCTTTTGTGGATAATTATTTTATCATCTGAGCCAGTTTGGGTTTGTTGACTATTTGAGATACAGCATGGGTAACTGACCAATGTGGTTTCTGACTAAACTGGTTTGTGAATGTTAATGTATATTTTAGTGGCACCACCTCACACAGTTCTGTTGGTGTCCGTTTTGTGGAGAGGAGATATTCATTTTTTACAACTTTTGCCTAGTTTCGACCCCGCTAATTGATTTCATGTCAAAGTAATGAACATTATAATAATGAGAATCTGTATCTTTTTTTAAAGTACCGGCACCAGACCAGCAAATGTCTTTAAAAAGTTTATTGTGTTGAACAAGGTGAAAGCAAGGAGAAGTAATATCTTTAAATAATCACTGGAAATTGGTAATTGTATCATTTCTCATCCTCAAGCAGTAAATGATAAAATCTGATCCTCGGGCTGAGTTCTGGTCATTCGGACACACACACACACACACACACACACACACACACACACACACACACACACACACACACACACACACACACACACAGTCTCGTATAAAGACGGACTCAGTCAGACAGACAGAGGGAAGTGGAAGCTCTTGTTTCCCCTGGAGGACTCAGACATTCTCTCTTCCTTGCTGACAGGGCTCAGAGTATCTGGGTGGGTGCAGTGCATTTTTGGGAGGCTCATCTCTCAAGGAGTAGCACATGGGCCAACAGCTGGGAGGGCAGTGAAGGTTCTGGAGTTATAGAGGGAGAGGAATAGCGTGGAGGCAGAATAAAGAGCATGTGATGGTGTGAGGAGGGGTAAGGAGATGGATGTGGAAATCTGAGGCCTTTTGTCGGCATATACATTTTATAGATGCTTATGCTAGATTGAATGCAAGGGAAGAAAGAGGGAAAGGAGGAGATGGGGAGGATGGAGGCAGCAAGAGGACAAAAAGTATTTTGAAAAGGGAGGAGAAAGCTGATTACAGATGGAGCAGAGATGCTTGAGTGAGAGGAGGAGGATGAGGGCTGAGTTGTTACAGCTGTGTTGATTTAGCTCCTCACAGATCAGAGTGTGGCTATCTGACAGAGAGAGAGATGGGAAAAGAAGTTTTCTACAGTCCCTACTGCACTCCAACTTACATCCTATGTGTTTGAATGTTTGCGAATTAATAAACCCCCAAAGGTCTTTATGCTGTGACTTACCTGGAACTAATCCTGTTCGCCAAGATGCAAAAAACAAAGAGCCTTATGTGAAGGCATTATGACCACCAAGGAGTGTATCTTTGAGCTGTGTGTGTGTGTGTGTGTGTGTGTGTGTGTGTGTGTGTGTGTGTGTGTGTGTGTGTGTGTGTGTGTGTGTGTGTGTGTGTGTGTGTGTGTGTGTGTGTGTGTGTGTGTGTGTGTGTGTGTGTGTGTGTGTGTGTAGCGCTGGGTATGAATAAAGGAGATTCATATCAGGGAAAGAATGGTTTGATGCTGCTCCTAAGAATAGATTCTGTGACGGAAATGATTTTGATGCTATATGCAAGCCTGTGTGTGTGTGTGTGTGTGTGTGTCATTTTGTGTATTTGCCCTGGAGTGCTTTGCAGATCAAATGCACTTGCTGTTTAATTCACCATCTCAACAGGCAGCTCTTACAAAGTACATACACGCGCTGGCACATGCACGTCCACATAACCTTAGATACATACAGAGTGGGACATGAATATGGAAATGAAAACTAAATAAGTCTGCAAATATTTGGTCTGAGGGACTTGAGACGGACTTCTGGGGACTGCCAAGTCTATAGTAAATCATCAGTGATTGTGTTCATGTTCATTTGTGCGTGTAACTGTTGTGCAGATGTTCGTCTGCCTGACGGTACGGAACATGCATGCAAATGTTTGGGTTTTTTTTCCTCCTGTGCAGGACTGTACCACCAATATTTCCTGAGTGCTGCAGAACAACACTTTACTCTTTTTCCCTGCACAAAGTTTCACATTTCCCTTTCAAATTGAATCATATCACAACCCATGATATTATAATTAACCCAGCCTGTGAAGTCAGCTTCCATTGTGTGTTTATTGATGGGAAATGCTTTGAATCATACTTTATGTCACAGGATGAAAAATGTCAGCAAGAATAGAAAATGTTTAGCGCCGGCAAAATGAAACGCAAAATGGCAATAATCTTGTTTTTCTGGGTTTTTTTAGGTTTCTAATTAAGTTTTTCATGAGAAGAATTGACTATTTGAAGTTTATGTATTAATAACGTCACTGATTAATTCAGCATTGCATGTTGCTGCTTGTGTAATTCCACAATAATGCTTTGATTGCTACAGTACAGTGTTTACATTTTGTGTATTTCTCTTTTTATTTTTCAGCACCCTTTGGTTTAGATCAACTGTACAGAATATCAATGTCAGGATATCGCAAAATCTCACTTTAGCAGATCAGTGCGGTGTATTTAATGAGACTTTTAATTTGGAATATTATTCTGCGGTATCTTTAAAAAAAAAAAAAGGCAATCTTGAGTCATCGCTTAACTCTACAGTCCTGGGCATCACACACACACACACACACACACACACACACACACACACACACACACACACACACACACACACAGTAGGGGACTGGACTGGATGCCTTCATCAGAGTCAACAGTGATGTAATCTCCTCTGGCCGGTTTCCCTGTACAGTTTCAAGTCTTCTTTCTTTGTTCACATTAAATAACAGCCGTCGTGAGGAGAAGGCAGCTGAAGCCTCTCAAAATGATGCCTGCGTGTGTTTGTCCGTGTCAGCTCCTCCTTTATATCCAGACTGCCTTCCCATTCATCTGTCTGTCATCTTATCTGGACATCTTTTCTTGTAATCACTTCTTCTGCCTCGTCCTCCTCTCTGACTCTCCCGTCTTCTTATCGTCTGCTGCAGACTAAATGGTACAGCGTCTGGAATCAGTCAGGGAACTGTAAGAGTGTGTTTTGTGGAGCTCTGAATATGCAACCTTTACTCTTCTGCATCCAAAACCATCCAGTCAATCCTGGTGTAGAAATCTTCAGTCACTCCGGATCTCTAATCACTTGCTATTGATCCCTGAAGGGTCATTTAAAAAAAAAAACGGAAATACATTATTGATTTATACCATTAATTATTGCTCTGGGAAACATAAATCTCCTTGCGCGACATCAGACTGTTCCAAGCTGTACGTTAAGTCACTGCCAGAGACGCTGTCTGCTCCTGAGCCTGTGTGCATTCATGTGAGGTCCTCATGTGGATTTGTGCAGCACCTATTTTGGCCTCCAACAATCCCTCCTCTCCTCCTGGCTGTCTTCAGCCATTTCAGCTGTCACCTGTCATTCAAACCCACAGCTGAGGCATCATGGGTAGCAGTCATGACTCACATTTGAATGCACTACAGTGTATGTGTGTGTGTGTGAGAGAGAGAGAGGGGGGGGGGGGAGTTCAGAAAATCACTCATCATCACCATGCGAGGCACAGCCACGCTGCACCATTCCCTGTCCACTTTAAGTGTCATCTTGGGGCAATGATTCAATAAAATAGTCTTGAATGAACAAAAGGTCTTATCTTAGCAAAAGGAAATTAAATGTTATTCAAATTTGGCTTTCGGCACTACAGCGGCTGTACGTGAAATGTTTAGAAAACAGAAGTCAATTATCGCCCTGGCATGGATTTGATGTGATCTTTGTCACATTGATGGTAATAAGTGCTTCATCCCCCCGGCCGCGGGTCTTTTAATCTGCCTGGCCTGCCTGCAACAGGAGCCGTGGAAATACGCTCTGTTCAGTGTGTGTAATAGCTGGAACTTCTTTTGTTGCTCGCCAACAATGGGATATAAGCTGCAAAAATAGATGGCACTGAACACTCACAGGGCACACAGATGCAGGTCTCGCATTCTGATTAATTTATGTTCCGGTACATTTCAGTTTTCCTAGGCCATTACCCTCCCAAATGACTGTTATTCACGGGAGATTGAGGCAAACAATTCTCTAACAAACAAGTGTGCACTTTTGTCCAGATTTTCATGTCTGCTCTGTTTATTGTCTTGTGTTTGCGTGGTGGGTTTTATGCTCTCGCCCAGTTTTTTTGTCATCATATGATGACTCCTAGTTATTTGTCTGGGTATTTCAAACGCTGTCCAGGTGCTGTTGTCCTCTATAGGTTCCCACCATGCTGATAGATGGAGCCATTATGTTTTTTATATCACGATTCTTTGCTTGCAGAATAAATACACCTCCATACTGAAGCGTTGACCAAAATGTTTGTCACGGTGTGTGTCCAGGTGTGTTAAAGGGTAAGCGTGCGTTGACTTGCCCCAGTTGTTGATCCTATTTAAGGCCTTTTTACTCAGCTGTCCTCCTCTTAATGCCACTTTACTTCTTGCCTAAGGGTTTTATGTCACCCAATCACCGTTCATTAGCGTGGATGGCTGGGAGAGGTAGAACCAGACGGAGACTCGTGTTTTAATGCAGCCTCCTCACAGTCTTTATGTATGCTTTACTGCAGTATTAATATATTCATTCTTGATTGATCTTCACATCATTTTATTTATGATATTATTAGCTGATGTATTCTGTTAGTGGTTGTACACATTTATCCAGAATAATCTTCGAATTTGACTATTTGTTCAAACTGTTTAATTTTTTTTCTTTGCTGACAAATGATTAATCGGTTGTTACAGGACACAGATGCAATGTTTTTATGTAGAAATCCTGTTTTTAATGACAGACTGCTAGAAGCAATGAAAATTTATTTTTTTACTCCCCATCACTGTAATGATAGAAACAAAAAGTAAATAAGCTCTAACTAAGGCCGACTAATGTTGATTGTACAGACGTGTGTGTGTTTGTGCGTCCGTCCCTCCCTCTTAGTGAGTAGACAGCGTATTACTTGTCTTGATGCAATGAGCCAGGCCTTGTATTAGGCAGGTTGAGCTGCAGGGGGAATTTTGTAACACTTGACCTGTTTCACTGAGTCATTTGTGTGGATGGAGAATGGAGGGAAAGAAGCGGAGGGAGAGAATGAGTGAGCGAGGGAGGGGGAGGACTAAGGGTGATTGGAGGGATGAGTGGCAGTGAAAAGTAATTGTGAAAGGGAGAGAGAGAGAACAACAGCTGGGGGAGCCGGAGGGAGAAAAAAAAAGTGATGACAGCGCCCTCGTATTTCTTTTTTTTTTTTTTTTTTTAACTTCCTCTTTTTCCATCTTTCTTTTCTCACCCATCTCTCCGTCCCTGTCCTTCATCCGGCAGCCTCTCAGGCGGTCCTAGCTGAGTCGCCTCACTCCTCATTACTCACCCCTTCAACCTTAAAGGTCACAAGCACTAACTTGGCACTTTTTTTTTTTTTTAAAACGCAAGAATATCAAAGTTCTTTATGTAACTGTTGCACGCGTGTCGCTTTGCGTGTGTCGTTGACAGTATTTGATGCCAGATTTTCCACATAGATATTAATAGTGTGGGTTTTTTTCTTTTTTTTTTCGTTTTTGAGGGTAGCTCATCTGGTGGTCTGCCTCGGAGGATGAGTTAAAGCTGGATGTCTGCTTCACTGGCCACTCCTTCTCTCTCTTTGCTCTCATCCTTCTGTTCTCACACTCCGTGTCTGTGTGGCTTCTCTTCTCTTTTGTTCCGATAACCGTTAAGTATTGTTGCGCATTATGAAAGACATAAAGTGTTAAATTGTCCATTCAGCCCAATAAAAAAACCAGAATATTGTCATGTACTTTTAGGATATCCAGCTATGCATGTACTGTGGTTGAGATTTTTTTTTATATGTCCAGACTTTTATGCACAATGTGACCACATGCTTAAGAAAAAGATCCATCAGCATGCACAAAGTCACCAAAGCTTCGGTTTTTTCATGCTGAAGTCCCGAGGAGTGGCGCTGGGCTGTGAATCGATTTTGGCTTACAGTACTTGTCATACTGGGAATTTCATCCACTCTATTCACACGCTATCACTACAAAAGCAGTGTTTCTTCACAAACCTGACAAAACCTCTCTTTTTTTTATTATAAGCATAAAAATATTTGATCATAAAAGATATGATTCTCATTATTGGTTTTATAATTACGCTCTGTGGTTTGTTTATTTTTGTTCTGCTCAATTTTTCACATCCAGGTAATACAAGTTACAGCAGACTGACAAACACAATCAACCTTAATAAAATAAATTTTGATGATTGCCCTTTACATTTTTGTTTTGCCTCTAGCCAAATAAAAACACAAACTATCTTTTTTTTGCTTCCACGTAAACAGCAATATTGAATCATTTGAGGGAATTGAGCTTCCATACCAATTACCCAGAGAAACCTTCTCAAATAGGTTGGCCAGTCATTTAGAAAACACAGCTCAAACATTATTTTATGCCGGATATATGAGTGAAATTTTAATATAATAAAATTACGTGATATTTAGTGTAGCTTTTATTACATGCGGGAAGAAGCGGAACTGGAAATATAAGGAGGAATTAATTCTTGTGTCAGGGGATGTTGCTCTTTTTATTTAGGAGGTAGGTTGTAAACAGAAATGTGGAGAAAAAAAATATCTCTGGTCTCACTGCCATCTTATTTAAAATCTGCTTTCATTACCCTCCTTTGCTCCTGATCTCTTGTCGCCTGCTCTGCCACTCCTGCCACGCAGTCCAAGCCTCTCAGTCGTGGTGTGACGTCTGTTGTGGTGACTGCTGGCTGCTGGCGCGTCCTCTGGTGATTCCAGGCCCACCGTCAGTGGGAACGGAGCCTGGTGTTTGGTGACATTTAGCGTTTTACCACAAAAATTATGCATCAGTGTTGACATTCAGCCTTATGCATAAAATTCATGATGTATGTGGCACTTCCTGTAGGCACTGCAGTGGGGACGGAGGAGTATGTCACAGCTGAGGCACGGACACACATTAAAACACACACACACACACACACACACACACACACACACACACACACACACACACACACACACACACACATATAGCTTATACAGTAGCTTTATTGTATAAAGACACACATCCTCATGAATCTACATCATAAAGCCTTAGGAATACATTTAAAAATAGTGTACAATTTCTCTTCCCATTCTTGTCTTCATTATGGATTCAAAAGGAAGCACCTACACACACACACACACACACACAGACACACTCACACACACTCCTCTCCCTGCGGTACTTCGCTTTATTCATTTTTTGCAGATTAATTCCAGGACGACACTTTTTATGATCCCCAATTCATGTCAGCAGTCAGGCAGGCGTCCCCTCTCTGCTGCTTCTCCTCTTATCTCCTCTGCCTCGTGTCTCTGTCTGCGTCTACATGCGCGCTCCACGAAACAATGGTAGTTTCTAGTAACGAGCATTGAGTTTGTCAGGTTTTAAAAGCAGAGGAAGACAAATGGAGGGCGGGGGGATGAGAGGATGTGAAGATAATGGGTTTCTGGGGTGATTAACATTCCAGAGTGGCGTGTCAAAGACAGTGTGACTGTCCTATTGTGTCTTTACTGACATCCTAATGAACAGAGGTCTGGGGACTAGTTTCATTTGTTGCATAGAGGGTAATAAACATACCATGTCTCATCTGCATCTCAGGTGCCAGGATGTGACTGTATGTCTGAGCCGCTCCTCTTGTATGTGTGCATCACCATTTTCTTCTTTCAAAAAAATTCAAAACAGACCAGCTTTTCCGCTGTGAGCTTTTATCCTCTCGGTCAGTGAGTCAGACGGCTTTCTGACTCGCTGCCGGGCAGGAATCACCAGGTTTCTTCCATGCTTCTGTGATACACCTGTCACCTAGAGCCAGTGGGTCTGAGCAACCGATTTGTGTGTGTGTGTGTGTGTTTCCATGTTTCTTTGTGTTTGTCCAAAACTGGAACTGGCGTTAGGTCAGCCACCGTTCTGTATTTCCTGCTGAGTGAATGCTGTTGACATACAGGATTTACTGAAAGGGTGAGTGTTGTGCACACAGCTCACACCTCCTTTGTGTCATTAACTCAAATGCTGGTGAAAGAGAAGCACTTCGTGAATGTGTACGGACAACACGTCGTTCCCTGTTTTTCAAAAGTAGAAAATAGCCACTTAAGCTGTCAAATCCAAGCCCGTACAGAGTTTATAGCCCATAAACTCCGTGTTTTATCTACAATTTGATGATTAAGTCATTGATGAGTAGCAAATAAAAATTAATCCTGAACTTTGAGCAGTTTTTCAAACATGAATGCTTAATTCTGGACTCTCAATTATAGGGATTTTCTGCTGTTCCTCCTGTTTTACTACAAGGAATAACAAACATATCACCAGTTAAAGGCTGTTTGCTGGGCGAAACAAACAATTTAGAGATGACAGCTTTGGCTGTGGGGAAAGTTTCTCCAATTTTATAGGCAAAACATGAATCAATGAATAAAGAAATGCTGGGCCAATAATCATAAATAATGAATGAAAATAGCTGTGGTAGCTTTAATTTAATGTGTTTTCTGAGGAAGACACAGACTGAGGTTCAAAGTCTACACTTTACTTGATCTAAATTGCCCGACAATTAACACAAAACCAAATCTTTTGTTTGTTTTCTCTCATTAATCAAATAAATGCAATGATTTCTCTTTGTAGAGTTAATAGCACCAAAAGGATTCTGTTTAGTTCTGTTTGTCACTGGGTTTACTCTGCTGTGTCGACCAGAATACCCCTTAAGGCAAAACTCTCCAGTGGAGAGAGAGAGAGAGAGGTGGTGGAGATGCTGTTTGCATTTCCTGTTGATGTAATAAACAGAGTCATATAGCACCAAAGGATTTTTTTTTCTGTCTGAGGCTATAAAAAGAAAGAATATCAAAATATATTTAAATGTAGAATAACATAAGTCTCCATTTTTGTTAGCTATATCCATTAATATGCTTAATATCAGTAAACCTAACACGAAATAATTAGGATTAAAGCTGTAATTAGAATAGCGGCTACATGTTGAGCTTCTTATCTTCACTCTCACCCATGTTGTCTTTCCGACGATATCTACAGCTGCATCTTCAGGGGGAGTTATAGCACCATCAATAATGCAGCAGATCAACACTAGCTGGTTTTTTCTTTAATGATATTGATAGATTGCAATGAAATGAAAGTAATGGCACTGCATGCCGGTTCATCCTTTTACCAACCAGCCGCAACACATCGCTTTTAACTGCTTGTTGTCAGTCGTATCATACATATAGAGTGTCTCCCTCGATAGAAATACCAACCATAAATAAACAGATGTCAGTACATAGATAGGAAAGCATCATACTTAATAACGCCTGTTGACCTGGTTCCCCCCCCTCCCAATGCATCAACAGATGTACCAAATATTTGCTGGAAGTGTTATTCAAAGCTCATCACAGAATGATGTGAAGGCGAGCCGGTGGAATGAAACCGTTAATCTCGACATTAGTTTGCACCGTTTTTGAGGTAAAAGAGGATATAGATAAAATTCTTCCCCAGGCTTGGCTTCACCTGCTGGATATAGGCCACAAATGCCTTTCTGATCAGGAAGTCTGTCCGCAGGTTGCTCATGGATTCAGAGCTAATATCACTTGATTCTCCCCAGTCCCTCGACTTTGATCCTAATGCTTCATCCGCCCTCGGATCAAAACGTACATCCGACTGCTGCCCACTGTTCCGCCGGACTGTGCATGCCTCGCATAAAGTCAGGTGTGCTTTGAAAGCGGAGCAGAGCAGGTTTTTGAGTGAAGCTGAGACATGGATTATGGAGAATTTCACTGGCCATCTAGGTGTGTGTAATAGCATCTATTTCTGACTGCCTTCAGAGAGAAATGCACGGTTTTTCCTGAAAAAGGCATCAAAACCTCTTGCATCATTCTGGGCTTTCACTTCACACAGGTGCTTTTGTAATCCCAACACTCTCTGAGACACTTTCGAGTGCACACTTCAGATTCTCTCCTTCTATTTATGCATATTTCTAGATGTGCGTGCGTGTGTGCGTGTGTGTGTGTGTGGTTGTGTGCATGTGTTGCGTATGTACATGCGTGTAACTGAGTCGAGTGTGCATGCATGTTCCATCTATTCTGGCGTGCCTAACTGGCTTTGACACATCTGTGGCTTTTCCAGGCAAATCAGGGCCGGTGCCAAGACTGCCAAGAAATCAATGCAACAGACTCGGCTTCCCTCCTTTCCCCTCGTATTCCTCCCTCTTCCTCAAGTTCAGTTTGCCCCCTTCTTTCTCTCTCTGTGTCCCCCCACCCCCCCTTCCCTCTGTCTTGCTCAGAGCCCTTATTAAAAATGGAATGAGTGTGTGCTGCATGTTTAAAATCGTCATGGATGGATTTAAATGGCTGATGGTATTTAGTGACTCCTCAGGGAGCTACCATGAGCCCTTAAGCTGACTCCTCTGACTGGAGCCTGACTGACTGGTGAGCACACACTAAACCCCTAATAATGACTTGTGTACACACAGCACATGCAAGCACACAGTTACATGCACACACACACACATACACACGCATGCATACACACACGAATACTCATTATAGCATGCTGCTTAGTTGTGACAAGGACGCTAGTCACGTTTGTTATGAAGGGAGTAGATGCACTGCAATGTGTTGTATATTGTGTGTGTGGGTTTGTGTGTGTGTGTGTGTGTGTGTGTGTGTGTGTGTGTGTGCACGTTTGCGTCAGTGCACACACATCGGTCAATAACTCATTAGTTTGTCTGCTTTGTAGCAGTGTGTAAATGTTTTTAACTGCATTTGAAGTCACTTTCATGGAGTCGCAGGCATGTCAACGTGTGTGTGTGTGTGTGTGTGTGTGTGTGTGTGTGTGTGTGTGTGTGTGTGTGTGTGTGTGTGTGTGTGTGTGTGTGTGTGTGTGTGTGTGTGTGTGTGTGTGTGTGTGTGTGTGTGTGTGTGTGTGTGTGTGTGTGTGTGTGTGTGTGTGTGTGTGTGTGTGCGTGCGTGTGCGTGTGTGTGTGCATTCTCTCTCAGCAGACGGCCTGCATGTCACATTGAGCCCCTTCAGGTCGAGCAGCGAGTGTTTCTGTCATGTTGTCTTTCATGCTGCCTCAGTTTCGGGGTCCAATCTGCTCCCAAGTGTCCTTCACTAACACTATTGATTACCCCACACACTCTCAAATGCTGAACACAAATAGTGCTGCTGTGAGGCGCACACACAAACAGACACCCCCACACAGATGGAAAGGCAGGAGGATCTGAATCGGTAGCAGTGTGATGTGGAAGAGATTGAAGACTTTGGTGTAATCTGAATATTCAGATGAACTCTGTCTGAAAGATCTTCTTTTTTTTTTTTTCATTAACCATCCTGCACCTCTGCTCATTTCACCTTTGGAATAACGGGACCTGAGGCGTTGCATTGAGTGCAATCATGGGATGAAAATCTAGATTTACTTGTTATTGATGCTTTGAGGCGTTTTTAACAATGGCTATTTGTTGTAATATTGTTTGATGTATGTCTGACAGTTAGAGACCGTTCATCCCTGATGGGTGAAGTGAGGATGCATTAGAAAGCTTCTCATTGCGGTGATGATGATGCGTGTACGTGCTTGTGCTCTCCTGCTCATGCAAAGCCTTAATGTATATGCCTGTTAGCAGGCACACTCGTATTTAGGTGCTTGTCTTTCCAATTTTACGTCTCTCGCCGGTGAGTTACGGCCGAATGGTGCCACGTGTCGTCGGAGCTGTTCGCTGACGACCTTCGGCGGTTCTGACACATGAGCAACAGTTGAAGATTTCATGTGATCTACACGTTTATGGGTTCCAAAAACCATCCACTTCCCTACAAATTTCTACCTAGAGGCACATATTTGAAGCATAACGAATATGTGCGTAGATGTGTGTGTGCATCTTGTGCTGGTATATTAGTTCCATCCTTTTTACTCTTGCATAAATCACCAGCACTCCATGCCAAGAAGCAAATCAGCCGCGTTTAAACACTAATGAAATCATTCTTTATTCTCACGCAGATAAATTGAGCTCTGAATGTTTTTTTCTCTTCCACTTTCCTCCCTCCTCTGCATTCCATTGTTTCCACCCACTTGTCACCTGTGTCAGGCCGCGACCGAACGCCAATGGAAGAGGCATCTTTCTTAATGACCGTTTGAATCTGAGTGCGATGAGAGCGTAGTTTTGTTTTTGTTTTTTGTTTTTTTCATTTCCCCGACAGCTCGCATTGTTGTGGTTTCTCTCTCTAGGGTCATGATATGAAGAGGAAAGTGAATGAATTGTGGAACGCGTGCGGGGCCAGAATGGCTCCGTGTGCCATTAATCAGTCGCTGATGAGAGGAAGCTTGAGGGAGAGATGGGACCCATTACTGCTGCGGCACTCCCAGCACTGCGAGGTTTCTTTTTCTAGGCGGTCAACAATGCAGCCGGTAAAAGCACAGTAAACAACACTTTCAAGGAAATCGTCCTCCCAAGAAAAGAAAAGAAGAAAAAAAGAAAATACAGCAAATGACTTACAAGGATCATTAGTTTTATATGTTATCAAGCTGAAAGAAGAGTTGGGACATTTGCTTGCCTTACTTGTGCGGAATACTTTACCTTCTCCTATCCAACCTCCTCTCACATCTTCATTCTACTTCTCCACCTTCCAGCTTGAATCTTCAATTCTCTCAGTTCTAAAGTTGTTGTTTTTTTGTTGTTGTTGTTGTTGTTTTTAGGATTTTTTTCCCCTTGCGTGCACTACGCTCTCTTCCCTCCTCCCTCCACCCACCTTCGTCATCTGTGCTTCTTCCTCCGCGTGTTGTTTCCTTTTTGGCAGCCTGCGTGAGGAACTTAGTAGGAGGGCGACACGAGGAGGATTCTTGTGCGAGTCGGCGGGAGTTGAGAGGAATAGAGGGAGACGGGGGTTAAGGAGCAGTAGCCAAGTCTTAGAGGCTGTTTTTTTTTTTTCTTCACTTCTCATTATATATAAAACATTTCTTAACAGCGGGCTTCTGAATTAATTGCCGCACACGGAGGCTATTACAATGAAGCATCCTGACTGAAAGGGGGGGGGGGGTCTGAGAGGCTTGCAGAGTTGGAGGTTGTGTGTGTGGCTGAGTGGTGGGTAATGAGGTGAGAGACCCTTCCAGCCAAAGGTTAGCAGTGGTTAGGAGGGCAGGTAAACATGCCAGCCTCTCCTGACTGCTTGGCCTCCAGGCCGCAGTGACACTGGTCGAGGGGGGGAGAGTGGTGTAAGGGATGGGGGGGTTGGGGTGTGTATGTGTGTGTGTGGGGGGGGGGGGGGGGCAGAAAAAAGCAGGACAAGAAGATGGATGGGAGGCTCACAGGCATTCTGAAGTAAAAAGCGGTGGTTGGATATGACCAGAGTGCGACATTTATCTTAAATTGCGACTGCGTACCCTGGTTGCTACTTTAAGTCAGACTCTAATGCATCCTCTACTTACCTTTTAAATGTGATGCGACAATAAGTAATCGCCTTTCAGGTCTACATAAAAGCATGTTTTCCTGTGTTGCAAAAAAAAATGCAGCATACCTGCTTTCTTTTTTTAAATTTCTCACTTTCACTCTCAGAGGAGTAGTTTACCGTTTGGAGAAAATGTCGCTTATTTGCTTTCCTCCCAGAGACTTGGATGAGCAGATCAAACCGATTTTTTTTTTTTTTTAAATATGCGTGGTGTATGGAGCTGCAGAAGCAGGCTGTGTTTAGCTTAGCTTATCATAAAGAAGCAGAGGCAAGTGAAATACATCTTTTTACCTGTCTGTTTTTGTGGAGATTAAACAAATGAGATTCCACATGTTAATTAGTTGAGCACCGGCGGTGCCGATTGAGCCTGGGTAGCAGTTTGTTACTGCTTTTCAGTCTTGATGCTAAGCTAAGCTAATCACCACACAACTCCATCTGTACTAAAGATAAAGATATGACAATAGAATGAGCTTTCCAGCAAAACAAAACCAATGAAGAAAGTGAATTTGTGTTTGAGTGTCCAACTATTCTAGATGTTTTAGACTACGGAATCGACCAATATTGTGATTATTTAACATTCAGTGGAAATCCCATAAACTGATTTGTGTCATTTAAATAAATGATTAAAACTCAGTTTTAGTTAAAAAAAAGAAAAAAAAGAAGCTAATTAGTGTTAAATTAGTTTTGTTTTATCTTTTTTATGAAATGTGAACAGAGATTTGTTGTTGTAGTGGAATAATAGCGTAAGCGATCTGTGAACATTGCACAGTTGTCTGGTGGCTAGACTTGTTTTACGGTTTGGTTTCACAAACATTACTGATGTAATCAGAAACGTTTCATTTCCTAGAAATGATGGTTTTGGTTTCAGATCATTATGAACAATGCAAAAACAATTAAAACTGTATTATTGCAATTATTCTGCATTATTCTCATGTTAAAAACGTGCTTTGTGTAATATATCATAATTAATCCGTTGTGATGATAGTAAGGGCTAGAATTTACTTTGCGTTTGTGTGCTCTTATAAATGGAATGAGAATCTGACCGGGTGTGTGTGTGTGTGTGTGTGTGTGTGTGTGTGTGTGTGTGTGTGTGTGTGTGTGTGTGTGTGTGTGTGTGTGTGTGTGTGTGTGTGTGTGTGTGTGTGTGTGAGAGGGAGAGAGATGGTGAGATAGGGGGAAGCTGAACCAGCATGCTGCTTGTAGTAGTACAGATTATTCATGTTCTGAGGGGACAGCTACATTTGGCTAATGCGACCCTGCTTTCTCCGCTGGCTGCAGCCAACCACCTCCGTGCCAGTGTAAAGTGGACTGTAAATATTGACAGGGGAGACAGCAAGAGGCAAACAGCGACCTTGTCAGATGGAGAAAGAAGAATTTGGAGGAGAGGGGGGGGGGCGATGGAGGCATGGGAGGAGAGAGAGGGGGGACAAGATGGAAAGAGAAAAATAGATGGAGAGTTCCTGCCTTCTCCCAAGGCAGCTGAGTGTGCTTTGATGCACTGTGGCAGGGAACACACTGTCTCCCACTGAGGGAGAACACACACACACACACACTCATGCCCAAGCATATAGCATTTTCCCATACCACCACACAGCTTTTTAAAATGTCAAAATGTGCACAAACACACCAATGTGCAAGCATTGGCACACGCACTCACACAGATGGTGTCGGTGACATGAATTTATTCTTCATGCAGATGCAGATGCACGACGCTGAGCAACCAGAATCACATCAGATTAGAAATGACCAGCATCACCGATCTGCCACAACCAGAACCCCCGGCAGCAGCGTCTTTTCAGTCGGGCGCACAGAGTCAGCGTTTCCTTCAGTTTGTCCTCCCCTCAGCCGATCAGCTGGCCGAGCTTTGCCAACAAGAACAATCAATTCAATATGATTTGCTTTGTTCTGAAATGAATTGTAACGGCATTACGAGTGCAGTGAATAGTAAATGACAGTAATGACGATGGTGATTGTGATGGTGGGTGTAGCAGGTCTTCAACCATCATAAAATTAATGTCAGAGGTAGCCGCAGCACTCAACGACGCAGCATTGGCATCGATCGTGAATAATTTAGGCGCGTGTGTGTGTGTGTGTGTGTGTGTGTGTGTGTGTGTGTGCGTGTGTGTGTCAGTTCTGCAGCTCATGCATGCACTCTGTCAGTGCAACCCAGGGTTTACCCTGTTCCATTTCTTGCCACTTTTATTCCTCGTTTTTTTTTTTTTTTATGCCCACACCAAATGGGGCATAACCGGTGACCCTTGTCCATCGGTATCGACCAGGCCTCACCACATCCCCACCTTTTACTTCAATGTGTGTAATAATGGAGGTTATGGTCTGTCCACATCAGCACAAATCAAGGTTTTTCCAGAGCGGTGGGGGAGTCAGATTCTCTCGATGTGCCGTCTTCCATTCACTCCTCAACCTCCTCCTGTCTTCTTCTTCTCAGCCCATTCATTGCAGTTACCTCTGGTTTGTTATTGGGTTACTGTATTACCAGAGACTTAGGCAGACGTGCACACAGTTCAACCTGAATAAATACGTCAATACACGCAGAGTGTACTTGCTTTAGTGAGTTTACCTCAGAATCTAAAGGCTAGGATTTCTCTTTTCTCTTAGAGAGCAATGAGATTACATGCACTGTTCTTTATCTTAATCTCTTTCAAAGGCCATCAATTCATTCAGCCCTAATCTCATCTCTGGGCACTCTGCTGTGACTCTGGTAGCCTTGTTTTTTTTCTATACTGGGAGGTGGTTTGCTGTAGTTTGTGTCTCAAAAGGCTCCAATTTCATCAGAAAACCAGTTTGTCCCGTTTCACATTAAGGACAGAAGCTTAAGTTTCTACTGACGGAAAACAACAAAGGAATTTGCTTGTATTAAAAGTGAGTATTAAATTTAAAAAATAAAACTGTTTGCTCCTTCAAAGATTTGTATAATTAAACAGTCGTTTCTCACTTTACTAAAAAAAGCCTACTTGAGAGTGACTGTGAAGATGTGAGAAAGAAAAACGAAACAATTCCGTAAGATCAGCGCCACATGGTCGAGGACGCGGGCCGTTGATCCAACAGGACGCCTCAGGCTTGGGGATATTTTTGGTCAACTGTCCCTTTTTAAAAAGGTCTAGCTAACCCATTTGGAATGAGTGTGATCATCAGCTGCAGTCAGATTGTTGTTCCAGTGACCGGTGGCCTGCTAATCTCTTAAACCAAGACCAGCCACATGTAAATCTTGAACCTTTTCCACAGCGCGGATGTTTCCGATTTTTTTTTTCATATTTGTTCGGCCGCATTCCACGTTGACATAACTTTTGTAGGTGTGTGTGAAAATGCAGGGTTTGTACACACACACACACACGTGTATATTGGTGGTAAATTTGTTGAAGAGGTCAAGAGAAGGTAATAAAAACAGGCTTATCTCTTTTCGTTAGGCACAGGAGATAAGAGATGCGCAGGGGGGACGCTGCAGATTTGTGCAGTCGTATTACCCGGGCCAAACAAGCAAATACCAAATTACACTGGTTACGGAGCGGGGATGACAGGAAAGAAGTGGGGGGGAGGAGATGATGGGGGGCAAAAGAGGAGAGAAAGGGAGGAGGCAGGGATAAATGCAGCAAAAAAGCCTGGCCTGTATGGGGAAAGCTGAGGATAGGCCAGCATGTTAACCTTAATCCCTTCAGGGAGAGGCGTAAACGCGCAGGGAGAGAGAACAAGGGATTGAGTGAAAAAGGGATGGATGTGAGATCTTTGTCTTCCCACTCGCTCCTTCATCCCCTCGCTGTGTGATCAGCCAGTTGCAGGCAGCAGCCGGGAAATCCCACAGAAGCGAGTGTCTTAATCACAGCCTTCATCTCGCTCGACTCCTCTGGTACCCTGCACTCTTCTCCTCTTTTGATTCCCTCTCCTCTGGACTCAATGTCACTCCACCACTCCACCGTTAGGACACCCTAGTCTCGACTTGATTTAACACTCGACGTGTCATACTCACCAGGTTTACCAAGGAGTGCTGAAACCAGAAATTTTAGTGCCCGTTAAGTTCCTTGAGATAAATCTGAAGAGAATAGAGTATATCTGAACAACTGGGCTTCAGAGCTGCAGCCGGCATTCAGACACGCAGCCTAAAGCTCCAGAGATTCTGGTGGCATTTGCTCGTCGCTGAAGTGGATTTGAGGTAATTTCAGACTGTTTCAGCTAACCGTCCAGCTTCATCACTCCATCCCTCCCCCCTCTCCTCTTCCTCATTCCCCCTCTGCGACAGCGGCGGTCTACGGGTGACTGGCTGGTCAGGCAAGCACGACCGAGCGATGGAGGGCTCTCAAATAGGACGGGATGGATCGGTATCTGAGTGAATGGTCGCCTGCATTGATCTGCTGACAGGAATGGTGCTGACCTTTAACTGTTGTTGAGACTCAACTGTGGATCATTTCCTCCTTCACACTGAAAAAGTAGATAGAAAACACCATACGGTCGGGTCGGAGAGACAGAATCGCTTCTCGCCTTGGGGGAACCACCGAAATAATTTTTGTGCGTCCACTTGTTTGTGTGTCTACCCTAATGTTTAAATATGTATGTAGATGTGTCTTTGGGTATGCATGAGACGGCAGCAGGGCAAAGGCCACGCTGCAGACCAGTGGGTGTTTGTGTAAATGTGTCGTGTTGAGTGATGAGGTTACAGCAGAATATACCAGCTGCTCTTTGGTACAAGTTTGTGTGGTTGCGTGTGTGCGTGTTTACAGGTGTGTATGGTCTTAATGTGTGTGTGTGGGCCCATGCTTGTGTGTCCTTAAGAAAAAATAGAACCGAAAGGATCGAGCAGATGCTTAAATCAGCGATACACACATCGTCTGTCTTTTGTCTGGGATACTTCACCAGTGAAGGACGTGGAGGTCATGCCCTCACGTCGCCACATTCACTCGAGCAACACAACACAAACCTCGACCTGCAGCTCTTTCTTACTTGCCTGAAGGGAAGGAAGAGGGTTCTTCATTAAACCTGCCACACCGATGAGTTTGGTCGTGTAAGGCAAGACAAAGAGGAAAGGGTGTTTCTGCAATAGCATTCGAGAATAATCCTGGGAACCAAAATGGAGGAGGGGCGGTGTGCTAACACAGGGACTGGAATGAGGGAGCAAACACACTTGAAAGACCAGGCAGGTATCGGCTGTAGAATCAACCTGCTTTGAAGCTGTTGAATGATGGGTTTTTGAAGAGACACAGCACCCCCATGCGGTGAAGAGTATTATTACAAGCTATTTAATGTAATGGGTGTGGTGTCTGTTGCCAGATTTCACTTCACAAACCTAAAATATCAGGAAGGAATCCTAATATATTACTTGTTCATCTCAGTACGTTGACCTTTAATTCGCCTCTGTTTTCATCTCAAGGTTTTATAACTGGAAAAAACTTCTGGCATACAATTGCTTTGAAAATACCACAGTAAAATGTTCTGTACCATCTTTTATGACAGTCCTTCTATAAGATATTGAGCATTGTTATTTTTAAGATCAGATTTATTTATTTATTTTATCATGCAAAGTGTGTGTTTTATGGGTGAGCTGAAGCAAAATGAAATTTTATGTAGTCCTGGTTCAACACTGTTGAATGAAGAATAGCTTTTACTTTCCTGCAGCTCAGCCTGACATTCCTTTCAGCATAACATCTACTTATAACAGATATATAAGATATATAAGAATACTATTCCTAGAATCTATTCCTAGGTGATCTTGACAAAATGAAACTATATTTTGTGTAGTTCCTGCATTATATTTGGATATAATTTTGTTGTACTATCTGAGACTTATTTGTAGAGTAATCTGTTCTCACTTTATTATTCAAGAGGAGAAATATGTTGGTTATATTACAATAAACAATATCCAACTAAAATACATGAACTACCTGTGAGGTTAAACACAATATTTGGAAACAGAGCAAATTTAATGACTTTTTTTTAACTTGTTATCTACTGAAAATATGTCAAACTTAACAAATAGTATTTTATTCTAAAACAATTGTTAAAATACCGCTGCTATGTGAAGGAAAAGTCTGTTATTTAATAGAATCCATAAAAAAATTAATAAAAGGACACAAAAAAAAAAAGAGTTACAGTCAAAGTAAGTTGAGTGGAAACTTCCCAATCCAGGCTTTATGAAGCAGTTGCCACAATGAAACGCTCATAATTAAAGAGAGAAATCTAGAGTGTGCGGGGACATATATATGGTCAGCAGAGAAAGATGATGTGCTGGATTGTTATGAGCAAAAGGAAAAAGAAATGATCATTAGGACACATTCAGATGTGATAAAGAATGAAATATATAAGACATATTCCAGGCACCCTGTTGTTAGAGGAGAATTGTAATTAAAGGAATAACAACATTCGATCATGACCCTCCTAATTACCAGAACCGGGGTTTGTTCTCATCAGATGAGCTTCAGATCCTCTCTGCCCTTTACGGCCTCCTCATTAGCATAATTCCCAGGGAATTCGGGGGGGATAATGAGTCGGGTTGCGCCTTCAGTAAATGCAGAGTGTGTATGAGTGTGTGTGATTTTGTGTGGGTCAGTTCATGCTCAGCGTGGTCTCAGTTCATTAGAGGAGCCTCCGCAAGATTCCCCTGGTTCATCTTAATCACACGTGTCACTCAACACCCTCATCAAGACCCTCTCTGAGGACACACACACACACGAACACACACACACACACGATCTTAGGTTTGGCATTGAAGAGAAATTTACATGTGTATTGTGGTACTATAGTGATTCTAATTATTTAATATATGATTGATTTGTATTTTTAATTTAATATTTGTTAGATTTAAGGATTAAATTTAAGAATTCATGAAATATGAACGATGACAAATATCATTGTGCTGATAAAGAAATAGTTAGTCTAACTTTCTCTGGCTTAAATTTTAGCCTTTAGGTTTGGGGTTATATACAGTATGTATGTGTATGTATATATATATATATATATATATATACACACAATGTCCTGCTTTAAATTCTGAGCTGAGTGTTCACTTATTCCCACCTGCATCCCACAGACGATATCTTGTTCTTCTGTAGAGGCATAATGAAAGCAGATAAACACCATTCCCATCTGTCTGTTGGTCTTTAGTCATTTGTTTTGTTACCTGTGCAGACAATCAGCCAACCTGTCCCCCCATTTCAAGTATTTGTGCTGAACTGAAAGGCTGCTTGCTCTTTTTAAAAAAAATCATTTTAAACTGACAGACATGAGAAGGTATTTATTTTCTTGTCTCCATCTGTACCGGAAATCAAATGAACGTATTTTCCAAAATGTCAAACTCTCCATTTAAGTGTTGTTTGTTTTTTACTGTTGGAAAACAAATTGATTGCTTTACCTTCCCTGTTTTTTTCAAGGGATTTAATTCTAAAGATCAGAATAAAGGATGATGCAGGACAGAGAGTAGATGGGTGGTGCTTTTATCAAGCAGAAGCCTCAGAGAGTCTTGAACACTTGGTAACAGACACACGTCTGGCTTAGCCAAATGTCTTCCTAACTTCACGTTCTTTTCTTAATTCACAACTTACTTTTATCAAAAGTCACACCTTTGTCCTGTTTTGACCTCCTTATACACACACAGACACATCTTCTCTAACGGTGTCATCTCTCTCCTTGTTTCCCCTGGTTTTTCCCAGGCACTCGTCTTCCAGAGAAGGGTCCTGCTACAGGCAGCATCATCGGAGGCATTATTGGAGTCATCCTGCTGTTGGCCATCATCGGATCAGCCATAGCGATGTACCGCAAACACCGCAACGACAAACTCAATGGAGAGTCAGTATCTGTTTGACTCACTGCCTTCAAATCCACTTCATTTCTATTTATTTTGACATTTATTCTCTGTATTAGCTGCAAAGTCACAGTTTGTTTGTGTGTATGTGTTTCAGCGGTCCACCCAAGTACAAGCCCCCTCCTCCTAAGAAGACCACCAGCTCTGCCAACAGGGTGAGTCATCATTCATACATTTCTGAACAGCAGACACATTTTTGCGTCAGCTTGTTTTGATCAGAGTAAATCTGAGAACTTCGTATCTCCTCAACTTCACCGACTGGTTTGTGTGTCGCCAGCAGCTCAACACAGTTCCCGCCCCGGAGACCGAGGACAGGCCCCTACAGAACTTGTACTACGTTACCCAGACTGCTGAGCCAGTCACGGTGAGAAAAGACTAAATACATACATATTACTATGACTTAATGAAAATACAACTCTCCTTCAGTCCAACATGCTTTATTTATCCAACATTTTCAGCTAAGCTTCACTCGATGTCTGATGTTACATCAGTCTGTCAACACTTTTGCGATTATAACTGCAGAATTTTTCGTCAGTGGGCAGAAAAATAAAACACTTCAAAATATGATATAACACTATAGTAAAATCATTTCCAAGAGATGAGCTGAAATGTGATCTAGAGGTTAATTTTCATAATAAAACGTGGACTAGAAGGAATTCTATTTGAAGCAATTTTTGGAATTTGAGGTTGAAAGGGTTAATGGGTACTTCATCTGTATTGAATTTGGGAATTCATGGGCGAGTTAAGATGAGTATGTTTAATTTATTCCATTTTACCATTTCATTATCCCGTCCCCGAGAATGAAATTGGATGAGCTACAACCTCATTGTTTCTCCGGAGAGTGAAAAGCCATTGAGTTTCCACTCTATTTGTGGGTAGTGAATTTAGAGGTCTGGAAACATTCTAATCTCAGACACCACCAGCTCAAGTTTGATTAAACTTTAGGTAATGCCGTCTGCTGCATCAAGGCTAGAAATACACTCATTAGTCTGCAAAGGACACAACAGCAATTATTCACTTATTACGTTCTGCCACAATTCGGAGATGTGATTCACTGCTACATTCAGTTCAGTTATTGAAAGATAAATGGATAACATCCACAACAGCCAGTGGTGGAGAGTACCTTATTACATTTATGGAAGCCCTGTACCTGTCAATGCAGATTCAAGGTGATTGATAGATTTGATTTTTCATTATCTGAAGTTAAATTATTTTAAACCCCCTTGGAATAACTAGAAAATACATCGCAGGACACGGATATAACCAACACATGATTATTTTATAACATGTGATGCATTGCAGATTTCACCACTAAGCAATCTTAACCAACTATAAGGGAAATGCATCATAAATATTATTGCAACAGTTACTCAAATGTCTTAGAATAATATAAAATTCATTGACTGTCTGTTGTCTTGTTCCTGGCAGGACCTGGATACTTATCACGATGAGGAGGAGGATTATCCAGGTGAAGACAGGGCACATTATTACTCTGCTGCGCCCTCCGGCTGGGATGACCCCGCCAACAGCGAGGTCCCGCCTCCTTACATGCGCACAGACAACGACCCCCAGGACAATCACCGGGGTCCCGAGATCAACCGCGGGGATAGTTTTGTGTCTTCGGCCATGTTTGTGTGAGAAACCACCCAGGATAACATGTTTGTTGTAAATATGTGTGCATGTCAGAGAATTATGATCCAAGAGGGGAAAATCCCCACATGCTGATAGGAAGTTATAACTCGATGAAGAGTTCTCTCTTCTTCGTCACAGAGAGAGGCCTCTGTGAAGTCTGATGACTAGTGAATGTGAACATTTTATTCTGTGATGTGAGTTTTCAAATGTGCGCAGCAGTGACAGAGTTCTGTTTTTGCTTCTTTTTATTCAAATATTTATCAATGATCAAATCGAGTCGATTTTAGAAGTCCAAGTCAAGTCTGAAATCTTTGATCATAAGTCCAAATCAAGTCTCTGTGGTTGTGATGAATGTTTCAGCCACTGCATTCGATTCGGTCTGGTTGTATTGATCTATAGCTGTATCTAAGGATTGCATGAGCTTTCACTGTATCAGCAGGATTCCTTTATCTCAAACATCAGCTTCAATTAGACATTTCGTGTATACGGTCCTCAAGTCTCGGTGTCGCACACTTGACTCCTCAGCTCTGGTATGTACTAGGAGATAAGTGAGTGCAGCTATGCTTTGGTTTTCATTTAAAACCCTGCTCAGCTCGAGCCACCATATGCAAGTATGCACATATGCCTGTAACAGTTAGTGGAATATTATAAAATTACTTAAGTTATTAATAAATCAAAGTCAGAATATAATTATAATTATCGGATTTGGAGCCTTTAACGTACCTAGTCAGACGTATTACCAGCACCCAGTGGAGACACTGCCAGTTGCAGTTATCGTGCACCGTACTGAGGCTAGACTCGCAAACTGTGAAGAGAATATCAACTACTGCAGGTGAACTGGTTGACCAATATTATATTTGTGCTTGATTTTATGCCTTCTTATGTCTTCTGTTTCTGGTCTTTGCCTTCCTCGCGTGAAGTCAGTGACAGTGAGCAAACCTCAGGTGGAAGGGAGCAGAAATCAGCTTGTTGCTGATGAAACTTGATTTGCGTATCGCCTTCTAACTGTAACATTTACTTTTTTGTTTTCCTTTTTTACTACTTATTAAAACAATCATCAGTCACTCAGAAGATAAACAGACACGGGACAGTTTTTCTTTTGGTATATCTGTTACTTTTTTTATACACTGAAAACTTGGCTTATGTCCATAAATTCTATCTCTATAGTGAAAGATTAAGCTGTTCCTAATGTAATTTAAAAAGAGGCCATCAGAGTCTGATACGCCCATTGATTATACAAGGTGCAAGGGTTAAACAAGTTAAAGTCAGCAATGCTTAGACTTTGTATTCTATCGTAAACTCAAAGATGTATAATCTGTATTTGTGCCAAATATTTTTAGCATTTCTTTTAATAAATGATGTTGGTGTTTATCTGTTCATTCTGCTTTAGTTGTTTGGTTTTTTTAGACTTGTGTCCTGAGTTTAATAAATTTTGAATGAAAATACAAAGTTATGTTAATTATTTTGAGCTATTCATTTATTCTCTACAGTTGAACTTTGACTAAGCAGATCTGTAATTCTGTCGTTTCACCACGTGGTGGCAGCGTGGACTAGAAGTAAGGAGGGTTTAGTCAAACTGATGTAATACTGTGATTAGTTGATGCTGACATCTAATATGGGAAAAGACAAAGTGGTCCCTTTATAGTCTTAGTGTTGTGAATTGGTTGCATGTATCTAAAGGAGAGTCCAGCTGCCTTACCTGCACCAGTTGGGGGTCAATGACACTCTAACGGGGCTTTAGCACCCCTCACTCAGTGACAGGGACTTGCTGTCATCTTGATTTCCTCTTGTCTGACTCATTTCTTTGTGCCTTAAGCTGTATTTCCTTTAAACCCAAACCATGAAAAACCACTGGCTCGAGAAGAGGGTAATATTTAGCTCAGAATGATTCATTTCCAGCACAGTGGCTGCAGTGAAGAAGCTAAGATGTCCACAATAGGAGCTTTGTGTGCATCACCTTCCTGCAGTGCTGACTCACATCCTGTGGTACATCCATGTTATGCTGTAAGAACAGTGTCTGGAATGAGCCGGGCCTGTTCCAGATTTGCATCTAGCTATTGCAGATGAAGTAGAGTCGTGACCAGAAGGCCATCAACATCCTGTCACACATGAAAAAGGGGATTTCTAAGTAAAAGGGTTTATTTCTGACTGCAAGACTATTAAAGACTTTGAGAGATATTCCACACCAGTGTCAGCTCACTGCACAACCACTGACACCTTTCTGACTAATACAGTAACCATGATTAAAGTAAAACTTCAATATTAAAGTGTGACTTTTAATTTAAGTTGGGTTTTCATGTCCCATAATGACTTTGCAGTGTATATTAACGTGTTTGCTCTATAAAAACCTGGATCAATAAGCATGAGCTGGGAATGATGCAGGAGTTGTGAATCTCTAATGGCTCTCAGTATTGATCGAAAGAGGGATGCATCACGCCATCAGTGCAATACCCAAATGTAAAGATAGACAAGACTGACACATCAACATTCAATAATGTTGTTCTGTAATATATTAAGGCTCATATAGTTGAAAGTAACAGACTATTACCTGATGAGAAGCCATTCTTACCTTCCGCTGCGTTGCTTTTCTGAAAACTAGCAGTGATCTGTGCCGTTCCAGCATTATGGGATTAACAGACTATGTGAATCAGCAGCCAGGTAATGAGTGAGAGAGAGAAGGCAGAGAATAAACCTCTCATGCCTTCAGTGCTGCTAAGCTGGCTAAAAATAGGGGCAGAAGAAAAGGATTGAGAGAATCGGAGTGGACAGAAAAGATGGGGGATAGGAGAAAATTGCTGGATATGCTCCCAAAGTTTTTGAGTAGGGATTTATCAGGTGACCTTGACTGTGTGTCGAACAGACACATGTCAACACGTTAAAGTCACTGAGAGAAAAACGTATCATGCCTCCATGTTAGTCCTGAGCCACCAGCAGCCTGACCTGATGGACAAACTTCTCCTAGACTCGTCATGTGCATGACAATGATGAGCATTGTTGGCTGTGTGGTGGTGGCTTGGTTGGTAAGTACACACACACACACACACACACACACACACACACACACACACACACACACACACACACACACACACACACACACACACACACAGATGCAGGCCTGTTTTAGCTTGGCAAGTCTGATGAAACCTTTAGTCTCCTTCCTCAAAGATCTATTTTAAGAGCTGGAAAGATACAGATTAAACGGCTGAAGCAGTCATTTTTGTCAAGGCTGGATCTAAACCTCACCAATAAGATGAAAATATTTTGTTTAAATGGAACGGTCTCTTCACATGTAGATCTGAACATTTAACACACTGTAAGATGATGGAACAAACATGACTGGACTCCCAGGGGCCCATGACCTATAGATGTTTTTAAAGCAGAATAAATCTTTCTAGCAATCATGATCATTTTCTGCACTTTCCAGAAAGTAACCCAGTAGTCATTTCATTTCCCTGTTCATTTCTCCCCATCCCCCCTTCTATCGTTTTCATCCCTTCATCATCTGTCAATGGGGCTAATTCTGCTAACACCAGGCCAGAAGGCTAGAATGCGTGAGAGGAGAGCAAGAGGATGAGGAAGGCACGAATGCTGGCAGCATGGTGAGTGATACAGTCAAGGCGCCCTTGCAACGGGGAAGGCATGTGATTCTGGAGAGCAATGGAAAGAGAGAGAAACTGATAGAGCGGGTGAAGTAGATAAGGGGCGCAAGTGGTGAAGGTGGGAGGGAGGGGGAGAGAGAGGCTTTTGGGATTAAAGTGGAGATGAAGGTGGAGGGCTGGGTTAGCTTGGAACAGCCTGATTCATTACGGATTGCTTCACATATGTTACTGTTTCACGGTGTTCTAGCTTAAATTGCGTTTAATGTCGGTCAAACGAAGGCTTAAATATCCCCCAGAGGAGCGTTTAAATGTTGCAGTGTTATGTTGCTGCTTGTCCAGCGATCAAAACCTTATTAAGCATAACTGTAAGAGATCTTTGTGTTGAAACAAGTCATCTGGATTTATAGGAAAAGCTTCCATCAAAGAGGCCTCTGCAGGTCTGAAGAGCTGATGGGGTGTACCAGATATTGAACCCACTGGGAGGGGTGGAAATGCAATCATATACCTGTAGGTGAAACCATAGGTGGAATCTATATGACTGGGTTTCAACGACTATCATTATGACTCAACAACCACTCTTCAATTTCTCTCTACATTCCTGGCAAATCACCAGATGGCTGCAGGAATCCTGTTGTTTTTTTTTTTTTTTAATTTCCCTACATATAATTGTGTGGTGAAACGCTACAACTTTAACACTATATGATTACAAAATAATCTCTAATGTGCATTTGAAAGCAAGAATTGGGAATTTTATTGAAGATTTAACCCAAGTTGAAAGACGTAAGTGGGAATTTGAGGAATGTACATCAACACTAGTAATTCATCACAGTATTGTCAGTGGTGGGTTAGCAGTGTGTTTGTTTGTGACATTTACAGCTTCTTTCCCCGGGACAGTCGTGATGCCGGTGGGTTTATCATGATGTTTAATATTTAATGCCATCGGCTTGAGTTCTCCTGTACCTGCTGAGTAATTCCCTTCATCTGTCTCCACATTTTCTAATTTAAAGGGGTGGGGTGTCCAACATGCCTTTTAAAAGCCTTTCTTGGAGCTGAAATCTCTTTAATCACTCAAATTATGTCATTATCATGATTACCCGCTCATTTATAATTCATGTTGTATTGTTCTGCATCCTTCCTGTGATAATACCTGAATGTTTGTGAGGATGTGATGCAAAATGAGAAACAAGGAGATAATTTTAATACATATTCTTACTCCTATAATATTCTCATAAATCACTTTTTGCCCCATGTTCCTTTTTTCTTGTCATCCATTTTTATGTTTTGTGCTTGTGTTAGCAGAACCATTAACACAGTTCACAATTCTCGTGCAGTAACATGAGAGTGCTCGTAATCCGGTCACGTTGTGCTGAGCCTCCATTCTTGCCCATTCAAGCAGGTGTGTTTCTTCTCCCTCCTACAATCACAGACATTGGGTCCTGCAGCAGGAGGGGTGGTGCACACAGATGCAGATATTACGATGTTAGTCCAACGCTCCACCTGCACAGGATGGGGTGGAGATTAGGAGAGAAGAGGTTTATAAGCCTGGGCTGAAATATAGTCCTTTTCTTCATGTAAATGCTTCACAGCAGAGGGGGTGGGGGTGGGGGTATGATTCATTCAGGAGGATGAGGCACCAGATTATTAGGTCATAAAACCCTTCAGGCTTTAATGTGCTTGGTGCCGGTTCATGCTTGCATTATGATGATCAGTCAAATGCAATAAAACCCAACACACTTGAATTGTATTTCAACCAACAGCACTGAGTCAGCACTAATTATAGCACTTCATAAGAGGTAGGAATGCTAATATGATTTAGCAATGGTTAAAAGAATTTGAAAAACTATAAGATGCTACCTTGACCCGCTAAGGCGGATAAAGCGGTTCAGGAAATGAATGAATGAATATAAGATGCTAATAGTTCAATTCACACATTCATTTTTTTCTTGTGAATAGCTGAGATAAAATACTTTTACATAAGGGCTTGAGTGTGGACATTTGTTGTATTTATGGTTGCCATATTGGAAAACTTCTTTCTGCTGTTTTACAGTCTCTGCTTGTTAATAATGCCTTTATAAACTTTGGCAATACAGAGTTATCCTGTTAGCATCACGGCTACAGTGTTCAGCATTAAGGGTAAAGTCCACAGTTTGTTACAAGCTGTTGTCATGTGTTCCCTAAACAGTGAATTGTCCGTTAGAGTAAATGTATTTCCAAAAGAATTCTAAAGAAAGAAGGGAATTTATTATCCACTGATCATAGATCATGGAATTTTGGGATAAAGGACTTTCACAGTAAAAATGAAAAGTTGTTCATGGAGGGATTTTGTTCCAAATATTGTTTAAAACGACAGAGCTTTTTTTTTTCTTCAATAATCTCTCATTCTTCTTAATGCTTAATTGATCTACAATGAATCCATCAATAAATGCAGGTCTACAGATTGTCAGAAGTGAAAACGTTAAAGCTAAAGTTGACATTGATTAGTTATTTCAGTGTGATGTAAACATCCAGCGTGTTCTATGCAAACACGGAAATCTGTCACTGAGGAACCAGACATACTGCATAGATGATAAATTACAGGTTAGGAATTAAAATGTTGAGCGAACAAGTGCTGTATGTCTTTGTTGTTCAATCATGTAGTCACCCTTCAATCTGTCCTCTGCTACTAAAACATAAATAAGCAATCAAAAGTAAAGGGCTCTTGAATCAGATGAAATCCATTTATTCAATTCAAAATAGAATAAAATTGAACATTTATTTCATCAGGACTGGAGAGGTGTACTCATTAGGCTGGGTTAATCTGTACTTTATTGTGACTGCGTGAAACGATGAGTAAAATGTGTCACTCAATGCCAGCATGACACCAGATGTTTCACTTCTGACAGATGACACAACATCTGAAGAGCCTCTCGGGCGCTCCCCCAAACTCCCTCCCCCGTTACTGTCCCCTATTTTATATTATCAGTGAGTATTGATTTAGTAATATTACATGTTATCGCATCCTATTTAATATGCTATAACCTACTAACTACATATTTTAATTAGGAGTTTCAGCATGTGTATGTCTCCTGGTCTGCTAACCTGCCAGGATGTGTCCAGATGTTCTAAACATGATCAAGCACAGCTCCATACCCATAATTCTCAGGAAAACCAGAGCTGGAATTTATGAATGAACTCCACACACTCAGCAGATGTCACAAGGACACAACAATATTCCTCTAAATTACATTTAAATCTGTTCCTCAGTTCTATTGTCAAACAGATTGAGTTTTACCTCGACACATTACACATCCACTGCTGGTCAGCATGGCAGAACTTAATCCATGGTGACCTCTGTCATTTTCCTCAGGCTGGATAATGTGGGCAATACAGCAAACAACTGGACACCGCTAATAGTGCTGCATGGTGGCCTAGTTAAAGCAAACGTTCACTTTATGAGCTGTATATCACTTTAAGATCATATTTAATCAAAGAAAAATCAAAGACATACTGAAAATACTTTAATTTAGGGTGTTTATTTTTATTATTTGTCAGGAAGAAATGTCCTTTGTTTTTTTAGGCCTATAAAATATCAGAGAATTGTGAAAATGCTTCATAAAAGTAAGATTCTCAGTCATCTTTATCACAATGGGACAACACACAAAGAGGCAGCGCCTGATGTTTCAGCAACGCTTTAGTTCAACACTGAATAAATGTAGAAAAAGACGTTTGGTGTGGCTCTAAAAGCATCTGTTCACAGCGCAGCTCTGCTGTCCTCGCTCTGTTTTCAATGTTGCTCTTCTGAGCTGTGATTTACTGTCATAACATATCCACGGCAGTTTAAATGGAAATGTGACAGTCCCCTGGCCTTTGCCAAGGACAAGGCTATGTGTGAATGTGTGTGTGTGTGAGAGAGAGAGAGTGTATGTGTGTTGTGTATGTATGTAGCTGCTAACTGTGCGTTCGCCCTATGTGTTAGCATGCATAACCTTGGGAGCTATCTGTCCTCTAAGCATCATGGGATGGCTAAGAGGACGAGGAATTAGCCAATCAGCTGTTAGGGTCATCCCAGTCAAATGACCCTGGAGATTTGCTGCTGCCCATCCCCCTCTTCACATCTCACTCCTCATCAAATAACTCATCTGTTCACGCATGCTGTGCAGACATTAACTGAAGATGTCCTGCGTGGAAATGTGCATGTCAGATGCAAACATTTAGGGCAATAAAAGTGGAATGTCACTGGTGTTTTAGAGTTAAAATTAGACTCACTATTGAGCCCCTTGCAGGCATGAGGGAATATATAGAAGTCTTGAAAGGACACGAAACGAGAAAAGGGAAAAATTGCAACTTAGGCATTTATCCGCTGTTGGTACTTGTGTTGTATTTCTGCTCAGTTGACATTTATCCTCTTATGATAATAACAAGGGTGAAGGATGAGAGGAAGGAGAAGAAGAATTAGAAGGAAAATTAGATGAAGAATTAGGAGAATGATTAGGAGATTAAATAAAGACCCTCGAGGCCTGAACTACCAAACAAAGAGCTACAGAAACATTAATCTCAGAGTTGAGATGCAGTAAAGCTTAAAATCTGTCTGATAGCAGGTTGGAAAATCAACTCTCTGTCCAAAGTTACAGGGATAAATAATAAAAAAATTACGACAACAACAACAGGTACATATGTTCCAAAGCTAACAAAACCCACCTACTGATGTGAATTTATATATGGAATAATGTATTAGACTATTTGTGAGGTTTACTGTTCAAGGCTAAGGATAAACTGACTGTTTATGATTTATATTTTATATGGATTAAACAAATGAGATATTATTTCATAAGGCTAGTTATTTCCCTTTGTGTTCAGGATCTGTGCTAAGCTCTCATAGCTATCTCCTGGGTGTAACCTCATACTAGCTATTTGGACATGTGGCAAAGTGGCAATTATCTAATCTGCAAGTATTTCTCAGCAAGATTGGTGGAGAAAAGTGGGTTTGAACCCATGCTATCATTAGTTTCATAGCAGGATGCTGGAGTCTCCTGGCTGATGGATGGAGCAGCTTTCTCTGCATCTCTAGTTTAGCCAAGCGTTTATAAAAAGAAAAAGGAGAAAAAAATGTCTGAAGTTTGCCCCATACATTATCACCTTCACTCGTTCCCTCTCTCATCTCTCATGTGGATGTGTTTGTGAAGTGTGTGACAGATGAGTAATGTGATAAGGAGTGAAATGAAAGGGGAATGGGATAGAGGAGGTCTGATGGTTGCCAGGACGACCTCCATCAGTCTCCGGGTCACTTGACAGGCGAGCGGTCCTTTTACTCTGCACTCATAGACCTTCTGTAGCTGCGGAGGAACAAGAGAACCAACAGTACAGTTTGAGCACGCAATGTAGGGAGGGGGGGAAACATGGCTCTCATGACATCATCCTACTGGGTACAGCTTGTGACTGTACAGGTGAGTACACACACACACACACACACACAGGGAACAGAGGAGAACCTACTACCCAGTAACTTACACCCACACACACACACACAGTCCTAAAAGAGAACAATGCCTGTTATAGTAATAAGCACACAGCAGTGTGTGGTGTGTGAGTCAGGATAGGGACATAAATAAACACGCAGTGGACGACACAAGGAGACAGGAGAGACGACACACACTAAGCAAAGGCAAAATGTGTGTGCTTCTCATCAGCGTGGTCCAGCAGGGTGCAACTGCAGAGATGACTGGGTGCGCCGATGATGAAATCATCCCTGAACTTGCCTAGTTAGCATAGCGTCAGGCTAATACTCCATCACACTGACTCATTGGGCACAGTAGCAGTGGGCCCCCAGTCTCACACACACGCGCGCGCACGCACACACACACACACACACACACACACACACACACACACACACACACACACACACACACACACACACACACACACACAGAGAGAGAGATAAAACCCACAACTAGAGAACAGACTGATGCACAAAGTGCATGCAAAAAAATGCTGACACGCACCAGCTCCAACATCCTGAGACACACTAGGGTCTCAGTATCTTTGGTGCTATCTATAACTTACACTAAAGCAGACAACAACGACTATACACTCGCTCTGTCATCTGGAACAGAATGGGGCCAAACGCACAGCAACAAATCTGGTGGGACCGCTGCACCACTGCGTCTTATGCTGACACCAGATTTGGAGGAGGCCAGGAAACCTTACCTGACACTCAGGAAATTAACATAATGTTATGCTTCTGTGGAGATCTTAAAAAAAAGCAACAGCTGTAAAATGCAGAAATTAATCATGTTTTTTGAAGCAAAAATCATTCATGTCGTTTAAAAAGGTTTTGCCTAATTATTTTTTAAGTAAAAGTTAGGTGTATTGGAGAAACAGACAAGAAATATGAAATATGAGCAGCTTGGAAGCTAAGGACTGAAAAAAATGAGGAGAAACCCATATTGGCAATCTCCAAATCTTAAACAAATTGCCCAACAGGAGGGTTTACTGTATATAATTAATTTTCTATCGCAGCCAAGAAAATGTAGAAAAAATCAGTATAACATTTCTTTCCAAGATTTTTTGTAAAGTGACCTTGGTCTTTTTGGTGGGAAAATAGATTAAGAAACAAGAAGGAAGTATCTCAAAAGTCTGCGTGAGGCTGTGAAGGCTAATAGCTCACAGAGGTAAAAATAATTTCTGGTGCTATACAATTTTAGAAATAAGCCTCAAAATAAGACTAAGTAAAGCCTATTCCCAAATTTCCACAAATCTTCATGAGTCCACCTGCAAAGAAAGGAATCATAGAACATTTAAAGATGCCAAGAGACCCAGTGTCAGTGCTCACACAATAAAATATAATGAATGTATGCAATGTTCAAAAATGTGATAAATAATGCACTGAGTCAGAGATGAAGAATATGTAGTGTCCATGGGTTATGCAAGCATAGGGATGGAATAGTGCGTATGAATGAATACATAATGGAGATAATGTATAATAATCGAGCTTTAAATTCACTGATGGGTGGATTATTTTTAACCCTGTCCTGAGCCAGGCAACTTCTTTCCATTGTTTCCCATTTTTATGCTAAGCTAAGTATCTCCTGGCTCCATACGGACTAGAGTAACAACATTCCTCTCATGCAACTCCTATTTAAATTTAACAGCATTTTTAAATAGTCCCTTACGTTCCTGGCAAGACTTTCAAGAAATCTGAGTCTCTATTCTTCGCTGTGAGCCCTTTTATTCCTCTTCTCTTTCATCCATTTCAGAGAAATTCTTACACAAGAGTGAGCGTGAGGCATGCTGTCAGTTTAATCTGGATGGGATAATGTCTGCTGCAGCGAAAAAGAGACAAAGAGGTGGAATGAGACACAACTTTTAATCTTCTTAGCATCCTCTACTATCTATCTTTTACTCATCTGTCTATCAAGCTACCTATCTATTTATTATATCCATCTGGCTGCTTCATTTATTAGTACATTTACCCTTGCAGTAGAAATTAATTAAATTTGTTCTCTTGGTGTAAATATTCATCTCCTTTTCCCGCCTCATTCATCCTTCCCATACCCTCCATACCAATCTCTCTTTCACTCTCCTTTATCCGTCCCTTCTCTGTGCTCTCCCTTCTATACACGCTCCATCCCATGGCCCCCCTGCAAGGTCGTTTCCAAGGACGGCATGCTCCCAGCATCCCCTGTCTGATTGGCTGATAGCTATTAAAGGGCCAGTAGCCCCACGGAGCACATGGCTCACCTCCAACGCTGCTACAATGCTGTCATCATTCCCACCTCTGCTGAGACTGCTCACTGTACTTTACACACACACACACACACACATTTTGCAGCTCTGGTGTACGTATAATGGTAAATCTAAAGACACACTCAGCCAACATGAGACTCTGAAAAAATATCTGACCCGCTCACATTCCCAGATTGTCTTGTCTCTTATATAAGGTTAGGGTTGCTTGCTACGTTTTACATCAAATGTCTTTTACTCGAGTGACAAAGGTTGTTAATTTTCAAATACATTACAAAATGGGTTATGATGAAAATCCTTGGCCCTCACTGACACACAACTGCGACCGTCTGAGCCAAGCAAACCTTTTTGACAACCTCAGCACACCTGAAAAACACAAAGCAAACAGCTTAAAAGCAGCTGGAGAAGATAGACATTCAGCAAAATGGTCACCACAGCAAACATTTTGAACAAAATGTACTGACTGGAATAGAAGCAGGATTTGAGGATGGATAGGAGTACAATTGTAAAAAAATAAAAAAATTAAAAAAAAAGATTAAAAGTTGAGTTAATAGGTTTTCCAGAAACCATCAGTCCCCATCTAAGGTGAAAAGTTCATCTCCAAATCTGCTGAGTAACTAGAGTAGTTAAAAGCTTTTTCCCTCATCCTAGTGACCTGATTTCTAAAGCTGCATCCCACGCACACATCAGATGCAAATAATGCAGTTACTTATAAACACAATTTTTATAAGAATTGCCAACCTTGCAGGATGTGGGCATGTCACCTCAAAATGTCAGTCTGATGTACAAATGCACTTTTGTTTAATTGTACTACAAATTTAAAGTGACGGCCAGCATGGTGCAACTACAAGTCTTACCCTGTCCAAATATTACTAAAGAAAATCTGACTGTCACCGCTGATGATAATCAGACATTATTAGGAACATGCTTTTCCTAATAAGAGTGGAACACCATATTTTTCAATATTTGGATTTTTGTTTTGGAAAAAAGAAATAAGATTTTATATTTCACTTAAGCTGTTTGACAGGTTTTGTTTTGCTCAAACAGGCCTGTTTCAAGACTAAAGCTAAACTATGCTAAGATAATTCCAGCCCAAAGCTACCAAGCCAAGCTGTATCTATTCCCATCTCTTATGCTGTCTTTAAAGTCAGTACCAACACAGAGGTTTGCACTTATAATCCCCATCTTCATCCATCCTCTTCCTCCCCTTTAGCACTAACAGTCACATGCAAACATTTTCTGCAGATAAAAAATGACGTAGAAACTGCTAGTAAATGATAAAGGGTATTTGTGACATAATGCACAGGTGGATGTGAATTCATATTTCACAATAATACATAAAGGTAGCTGTCTTGTGGCTGATCTTGACTACATATCCACCTTCCTGACTCCTGCCTCCATCTTGCTTTCTCTCCTTCCCTTCCATTGGTCCTTCTTGCTCCCCCTTGGTGCTGTCAGCTACATGAACAACTGCAAACAAAACAACTACAATATTTATAAAGGAAGGAGGGAAACTAACAATGTGTGCAATGAAAGAAGTATATATGAAGCATCTCTGTAAGGATTAACAGCACATTGTGAAAACACTTTAGCATACCGAGTGTGTTAGCTGACTCCAAAGTCGAACTACATCCACAATCTACAGAACAGTGGACCTAAGGTCCTTCCACAAAGGAGGTGCGTGAAATGTGGCGTAAACGTAGATGATGGCCAAAAGCATCACATACTCTCACAAAAAACAAATACCAGTTAGGAATCATAATAAACAACATCAAGTTTGTGATACGGAGAACCTAAATTAATTTTAAAAAGATTAGGATGGTGGAGAAGTGATAATAACATAGGATGACGCCACAAGATGAACCCATTAAAGTTGACTGAGTCATAGTTTTATTGTGTACAAAAGGGTTGTAATATATTTATTATTTTTAGTCAGATGATATAAATATTGAATAACGCTCTACTGTAAAAAGATTCCTGCAAGAGTCAGAGTGAGCGATATGCCATTTGGAGTTTTAATAGCACGATATCGGCATATTAAAATTTAAGAGGTCTTAATGCAAGTGTAAATGTGCTTTTAGTGCATACTGAGACTAAACACCCTCTAAAAGGGAGCTATATAAAAGAAAAACAAGTGGATGGATGTTTTCCATGTAATGGCCTTGCTGACTGAGAGATGCTCTTGACTCAGAAGTTTTTCAGTTATTGCTCTGATGATGTTACTGAATCCACTGACTTAAAAAAAAAAAAAAAGATCAGCATGCATCAAGTGTGGGAAAACATACCAGAAAGGAAAATAAAATGTCAACATTTAAATGCTCTTAATTATTATTATTAATAATAATAATAATAATAATAATAATAATAATAATAATAATAATAATAATAATAATAATAATAATAATAATAATAATATAATTTATTATTATTATTATTGAGTTTATTATTAAGTTTATTTTTCGGACATGTTAATATAACAGACTTCACACCTTCATCACATTTGCAACATATTATTATTATTATTATTATTATTAGTAGTAGTAGTAGTAGTAGTAGTAGTAGTAGTAGTAATAGTAGTAGTAGTAGTAGTAGTAATAGTAGTAGTAGTTATTACATTGTGCTTTTCTGGATACTCAAAGTGCTCACAATGGCTTCATTATTCATTCACTCCTCATTCACATTGGTGATGGTAGACTACAAGTGTGGCTCTGGTGCAGACTGATGGAAACGTGGCAGCCAATCGGCACCAACGGCCCCTCCGACCACCATCGGAACATTTATACACACACCTGTGAATGCCATCACTGGAGGAAAGGAAGGTGAAGTGTCTTGGCCAAGGACTCAACAACAGATGACTGGGGGAGCGGGATTCGAACCGCCAATCCTTCAATTGGGGCTACCGCCACCCCAATATGCTAATTGCACCTCAAAAATAAATGTACAGCATTTGCTTCAGGGGATTATTTACATGACTCATTTAATGTAATATATAGCTGGGATGCAGATTGGAAGAGTGAGTAAAGAGGGGTTTCGCTGCTCTGATGCTGAAACAACAGCTGTCAGAGGAGGGGGAGGGGGCAGGGAGGATGGATGGAGGAGGGGACGTACTTGAGAATCATGTGGACTCGAGAGATAAAATTACTGACAATAGTGACAAATGGAAATCATGCAAGCTTTTAGGTTGATTGGACATCTCTGATAGACTGCCTGTATATTCATGTATGCGTGCACTCGGCTGCGCTGCTCTTTGTTTCACCAGTTGAAACAAGACATTCCTTCCTTTCCATTCCTTTTCCTTTCTTTTAATTTTCTTTGCTTAATCAACTCCAAATGGGTATTTTTCAAAGCATAGATGTGATTAATAACACACTCATATGAGCTGTCCTATGCTGTCTGTGTTGTTGGATTTGCTCACTAGACTATCAAATGACATGGTCATTCATATTATCATATTATCAGCATATTATTTTCCTGTATTTAATGATAAAGCTGTTGCCAGGATGTTAAAATATTTATAAAAAGACTAAAATAAATAATTTAATTTAATTTAATCATTAAATCTTAAATAATGAAATAAAAAACAAATTCCCTTTTGGTTTGTCCCGTTAGGGGTCACCACAGTGTGTCATTCTTTTTCCATTGTAGATGAATGCTCGTATTTGTTTGGTGAAGTTTTTTACGCTGGATGCCCTTCCTGCTGCAACCCTCTGCTTTTATCTGTGTTTGGCACCACCCTGCAGTGGATACTGACTTGTGCCCCCGTAGGGCTGCAGATGTCGGGGAGTGAACCCAGAGCAGTATATGCGTTCTACCACTGAGCTACATCTCTGGCTAAATAATGGAATAAAAAAACCAAAAACATTTAAATTAATAACAGTGTAAATTTTTATCATAGTTATAGATTCTACTGTCATGATCAATAGTCATTCAGTGATGGCAGAGGTTGGGGCCTTGCGTGCCAAGCGATATCCATTCACACAATCCCTCACACACTAGAGTACGTACTTATAGACTACAGGGGCTCAAACCAATGACCCGCCAGTAATTGGACAGTGGCTCTAACCCCTCAAACACAGCTGATTGATTTTGACATCTGTAAAACCAATATATTGACACACACAGGCTAGACCTTCTGATTTTTTGCATTCCTTTTAAATATTTCATTATAGAATCTACCCTACTCTTTCCTGTCCTTTATCACGTCTACCATTCCATAATAGCAGACCCTTCAGTGACAGTCCTGTGTCACTACCCCAGAAGAATTTTCCTCCACCCACCTGCCTCTTTCCTCCTTCAGACCGTTTTCCCCGACTCTTTTCACGCCTCAGTTATGTCATCTTACAAAACTCCATCTTTCCATCCATCATCCATCCCTTGTGATCTCAGCCCTCCCTCTTCATCTGTCTTCCTCTCCCTCTACGTCTTCTCTGTTTCTTTTCCTCTGTTCTGGACACTGAGAGTGGAACACAGATTATGTCAGACATTTATAAAACCGGATTAGCTAGGATCACCTTCAAACACGCGCATTTACACGCACGCACCCACATAAATACAAATTACTCTTTACACCAACACATAAATTTTGTTCATGGACAACTGGGAGAAACATATGTGAACAATCTGATTTTCTTATTTTGCATTATGCATTTTTAGTTTGTTTTTCATGGTTTGGCGCCTATAAATTCTAAATAAGATCATGTTTATTGCTAAAGAACAAAATGACCTCTGGATTATACAGCGACAGCGTGAGGAAGGTCTCTTCTCATTTCAGTATGGCAATGCCTAAAAAAACAGAATTGCTCCGCACAGTTGTAGCTTTAATTCCATCAAACACCTTTGCGATGCTCTGGAATGCAAACTATAAATCAGACATTATTATCCAACATCAGTACCAAACACGGATGTTTTCCTAGATGGGATCAAACCCTTGCAACCAGCTCCCATTGAAAATTCTTCCCATTGAAGTCAAAGTTGTCTTTAACAACATTTTGTAACACAAGCTTGTCCACAAACTTTTGTCCATTAGGGAATGTTTATATATAGGTGCACTATCACATGCTGCACATTTCAATCTTGCTCACACAGACACATGCTTTACTGCGGCTCATAAGTCTCATGATATGTGATATTCATCTGCAGCTCTGACTCATACAGAATGGCATACTTCAAATACACATGCCCCCCCCCATACACACACACATACACACACACACACACATTCACCGGGAACCTCTGTCTCGGCCTTGGCTGAGTCCTGCATAGACCGGCACACAAAATGAGCTTCATGTAAATTAGTCTGACACAGCGGCGTCCATGAGATGGTCAGTCAGAGTAACGATGGGTTCTACCCCCCCCCCCATCTCTCTAACACCCTTTTTCTTACGCCCTGCTATTCTTTTCCTCCCATCCCCTCACCCATCTCTCGATTTCTGACTCAGCAAAACAGTTGAAGACAAGGTCGTCTGACTGCTGTTGCTGTGGAGACCAGGATTTGGGGTGGGAAGGTGGGGGTGTATGGGGTGGGGGGGGGTTCCCCTCCCCTCTGTACTTGTACAGCAAGGAGGGGAGGTGTGATGCAGGAAGGAGTGGGAGACAAGGAGGGATGACAGAAGTTAGAGAGTACTACTGGTGGCCATTTTGGTTGAAAAGACACTGAAATGAACTTTATTAGCAGCACCGGGTTGACAAAGTCACCATCAACATTCAGACAAATAAAGTTTTTTTTAATTTGAATTTAGGATTATCTGCGGTATTTCTGCTTGGTGCTCACTTTCTGTAAGATGAATAATGGACAGTAAACGCTCATGAGCAAACATTCATCTGAATTTACATGCAAAATCACACATTCATAAACCCTGGTGAAAACACTAGCGAGTGATTCACTTTCACATCCTGGTGAGTATTGAGTGGGATGTTCCACACTGGGAACAGAATGTGTACTTGAAACTTTACCCCACCCATCTGGTCATTCAAGAGGGTTACAAAAACATCCGATAACCGCAAACACGATGACTCACTTTTTTTTTTTAAATCAAATTTGCACTGTTAGTCATCTGTAGTATTTTAGATTAGCTGGAATAATAAAGCCCAGAATGCTAGAACAGCATGCGTCTGACTGTCCTCTAACCCTGCTCTGATGCTCCGGGGTTTCGTGGTGCTGACTGATCACCATCAGGGCCTGCAGCAGTGAGGTCGGTGATGCATGGCAACAATCTGCAGCAGAGATCTCAGGCGTGACTCTGAGCTTTTTGCCTTGCAAATCACCCGTGGCTTTAGGTGAAAGAGTGTCTGTGTTGGTGTGTTTATTGGACTCTCAAGACTCGGTGTGTGTGTGTGTGTGTGTTATGTCACTGCTGCATTTTCCCATCAGAAGACAATGCAACAGAGGTAAAAACGTGACCAGAGGCCTGCTGCTGCAGCTTCATCGTGGTTTTGGATATGATCTATTCATTTCTCTTTTATTCTATTATTGAATGTCTTTGGCATTAATGTAAATACATCATACAAATTCATTTCTCTCATCCTCATATTCTCTCCATCCACACTATCATTGATCTTGGTAGAGAGATGCTTCCATCATGGTCTGTCTTGTCATTTTCTTCCTGTCTGGGATTTAAGGGTGTAACCTGAGCTGTTAAATAACTTGATGCTGGTAATCCCACGTGTCAACAAAGACTAAAATAAATAAATAAATAAATAAATAAGTCTGCAGCTTCAAAATCACTGTATCTTCCTACATCAATTTAAACTGCTGACTTTGCATTATTTAAACTGACCACCTGCCGTGCTGGCTGTCTGGTAGGACACACACAAACACACACACACACACACACTCCCACCCCCGGGTATCTGCACTTCTCTTTCACACTTCCACACACACAATGACTGTAAGTGTGTGTCCGTCTCTGCTGCACCCACGGGCCCGACAGGAGAAGTGACGCGATGAGGAGCAGCGACATGGTCATGACGGGACGAACACGAGCAACCAGACATTCACGGGTGTTTATCACATGCAGCCACGCAAACAAATCCACTGTTGTCATTTACAGAAATACATCACGTGATGCACAAACACAACCACGACAAGTGGAATCTAACCTTGTGCGTCCATTTCTATACATTTTCAGTCTAGAGACGCTCGCCGCAAAAGCCTCGGAATTCTGCAGTAAAGCAGGAGGGGCAGGGCTGCTCTCTGATTGGTCAACTGGAAGGCATCGGTTAAAGCGATTGGTCAACAGCGTCATCCGCGACCAGACGCTCCTGGATGTGATTGGTCGGGTCAGGAAAGCGACGGGAGAGTGGGGGTTTTCCCACCGGTTTACGCGTCCGCTTGAGGCGGCGCTTCTTTCACCGGCGGAGTTGTTGCAGATACAGGAACGGAGTACTGCGGCAGAGCCGCGGAAGGAGACGCGCTGTTGGAAAAGTAGCTGTTCGGCTCGTTAGTATCTCCGGTCTTTCACCGCAAGCATCAGAGAGCCCAGGAAGGAAACGCATCCCGGCGTGATGCTCCGCTTGAGACCGCAGCATTTCATTTGAAAGACGTGTCACTAGGGAACGGTCGTTAGTCTAAATGTGTTTGAATGTTTATTTGACTCCAAGGAAACCAATCGGGTAAACGTCCCCTGACGTCCTTTTCCTGCTCGTTCTCAGTCAAACGATCCAGATCCAACTGAGCGCATTCCCACCCCCCCTTTTTATTTTTTTCCAAGGCAAGGCAAATTTTTATTTTTTATTTATTTATTTTTTGATATAGCTCAACGTGAGGTGCTAACACCTCTCAAGCTGTGCATCACCTGAGAGGAGAAGAGTGACTGCGCCAACATGGGGGTAAGACTGATGATTCCAACTTTTTTTTAACTGCGTTTGTATCCCCCCCCCCCTCCCAAATCTGAAGTGGCCCTGAGAAGTAGTCTGAGATTAAGATGTTTTTAAAAAAAAAAATGTTTCAGATCGGATCGCGGTGTCATTTTTTATCGTTAATTGAAATCCCGTTTGTCGGAGTGACATTGACTCCAATGCGGATCCGGGCTTTACTCCGGTCTCACTGCGACAAATGGATGCGGCCAGTCGCGCCTGTGGTGCGCCTAAAAGGAGCGCAGCGGCATTCAGAGACGCGATTCGGACGGACTATTAGCGCCGGTTCGCTTTGGAGATGAAAACCAGCCGCACATCCATTTGCGCTAATGCGCTCTGGAGTGTTTTAAACCCACCGGTTCCGACATTGAATGTGATTGTAAACTGATTCTAAGGTGTCATTAATGGAGTGTGTGTGCGTGTGTGCGTGTGTGTGTGTGGTCAGCGTGTCATATGTATTTCAGGTCTCTGACAGGCCTGACTCTGAGTATAACCTTGCCATCCATGGTAGGCCTAATCGGTTTACTCTTACCAAGAGCTCTCTGGTGTGAGGGAGGGGGAGGGGGAGGATTGGGGGGTGGGGGGGGTGGACTGGTGGGTGCAAATGTAAGACACCTTTTCTGTTCCAGCCAAACCGGTTTTGTCAAATGAAACGCACCCAAGAACGTAATTATCACCGTTGCTCTCTGTGACTTTTCCCAGTGATGAACACCCTCTGTGTGACCTCCTTCATGCCCTCTTTACCCCTCCACCCCCCCACCCCCCCATGCTTTAACATCGCCTGCACTAACCTTTCTCTGGTTTAGTAACACGAATGATTAGACAGGTTACTGTGAACCAACCGGGGTGTGGGACGGGGGGGGGAGGAGGGTGGGGGGATGCTGAGCTTTCTCCGTCTCCCCGGTGGACGGCGGCGGCGCAGGAGCCTCGTCCTCTGCACCCGCGATGACCCGTGCGTCATAATGCGGTTAACGCCGGGAATAAGCGCCTCACCAGCTTATTTCCTCTTTAATTTGTGACATAACGGGGGCTCGATAACCGACATCGGTGAATACTTGTTTTACGCACACGATGCAGATGAAGAGAGCAATGCGTCCAGCAGGCCTTACGCCAACTCACCCCCCCCCCCCCCCCACCCCCCCCCCCCACCCCAAAAAAAAAGATGTATGAAGTTAAATTCATCGTTCTGATCTGTTTCGTGATGAAGTCATTATGTATGCCCATTAATCAGAGGAGGCTGGTGGAAAAAAACAGATCTACCGCTACGGCGCAGAGGCGACTGCGTGTGACTATTGCGCAATTTGTGCTCCATCATCATCACCATCATCATCATCATCATCATCCTGCGCAAGGAGTTGTAATTTTTTATATATATATATATATATGTGTGTATATATGAATTACCGACCGTGGATCGTCTGATGGTGACGTGACATCCGCAAGAACAACCGGCGGGTGATGCCGAGCTGTGGCGGAGAAAGCCGGTGCGCAAGAAACGTCGAGAGGACGGAGGGGACGGAGCGCGTCGTTCTCGATGTGGAAACCGGTGGGCACTGCGTCAAAACGCATGAGAGTGCAAAAAAAAAAAAAAAAAGAAGAGAAGAGAAAATAAAGAAGTGGCGTATGGAAGTTTGAAGAAGCAGTATATGAAGAGACCGTTTGGGGAAGATGCCGCAGCTCCATGGAGACTGGGGTTATAAAAGAGAATCTGCGCGAACATGGCGATTTGTGAAGGGTGTTTCCTTACGTTCCATTCAGTACGCGAGGAGGTCACCCTGAAAGGGAGGAAAGGATGGACAGACAGTCGGAGGTAGTCGACGGATCCGAGCGCCCGGTGTGTGGATCCCGCGCATCGCTTGGACCACCTCTCAACATCTCTTCATGTCTCCTTCCCGTTTTTCATCGGAGAATTTCTCACTAGCGAAATGTGCGATGCCACTGCCAGCTGTCCTTTCCCAAGGCCGCTGGGGGCATCGACGTGCGTCCTGCGTCAAATCGGGGGCGGGGTCTATGCTGTGGAAATTCCCAATAAAGAGCAGCGATAGGCTGGAAAGAGGATCGACGCAGCAAGGAGCGCTTTGAGAGGCAGCAGTGATGCTACAGAGCACATCTCTGGCACACAGATCCAAATTCAACAGAGAGGCTCTGAGGTGCTGATGTGGAGGTCTGATCACTCCTCTCACTCCTCTCACTCCTCTCACTCCTCTCACTCCTCTCACTCCTGCCTCTTCCATTAAAGGCGACTAAACGTCGCTGACTCCGTGGAGACAATGGATGGAATGGAATGTGAGATGTTAATGAAGGGCTTCACACATGATCAGCATCGCTGTCAGACACGTGATGCTGATGGGTGTGGGTGGATGGGAGGTTTTGGTGGGGGGGGGGGGCGCCAATGCTGAGAGAGAGGGAGACAGACAGAGAAAGAGGCAATAGTGACCGGTCTGCAGGTGGAGAGAGAGAGAGAGAGGGATTTAAATGAAGGATGAGGCCTATGCCTGGGGGAGGACTGCTTGCTTGTATATCCTGTTACAGGATAATGACCTGAGGCTCACGTTACCCCTGCTCTTGTTTCCTCTCTCTGCGCCTCGCGGGATTGGTTAACAAGGGGACAGGTGACAGATGGGAGGAAGCGGAGGGGGACGCGGTTGAGTGGATGATCTTAACCGGACGATGAATGATCGTCGAACTTGGTAGTGGATAATTATCTTGTCTCTTAAAATTAGGTTCGAAGAGTCATTTGTGAGATGAAAAATTTGACCGACGATGTCAGGATGTGGTGTGGGGCATTCAGGGTGTGTGTGCGTGTGTGTGTGTGTGTGTGTGTGTGTGTGCAGCGAGAGAAGGATCTAGATGGAGGTAGTGGGGGAGCTGGATGTGTGTGTGCTCTCTGCAGAGTCCAGGCCTTCCGTTTGGTGCAGAGCGCCGCTCATCCTTCACCGCTGCACCTGCAGTCAGACGGCGAGAAGCTGCACCGGAGCACAACCCGTTTGTCCCGCAGATCGTAAGCAGCCCATAAAAAGCCGGATCTGACCAACTGCATTGGATTCCCTGATTTATTTAGGCTTTTTTGGACCTTTGCCCGAGGGGTTAAGAAAGGTCAATATGGCGAGACCTCCGTTGTCACCTTGAGGAGTCTTAAGATACCCCGATCAATAGATAGCCTCTGTGATGAGGACAATGTCCTTCTGATGAACCGCCGAAGGTTTCACAAGATTTCACAAGAAAATCAGATACCCCCCCCCCAAAAAAAAAAAAAACCCCAAAAAAACCTGGAAGGATCCTCCTTACTAGTGTGAGACAAGCAGGACAAAGTGTGAGCCGTGAGCTCGGTGGACGCTTGTGTAACGCTAATAAAAGTAAAGGTCACTGCTTTCTCCTTCAAACATTACTTCCAGTCTATATTAGTCTCCGACATTAACGTGTTGATGGTTTCGCCTAATGAGAGCTATTCAGAGAGGTTAGATGGCTGCACTAAAAACGGCATTATTAATTTAGGGTGTTGTCCTGGAGATGTGTGTGTGTGTGTGTGTGTGAAACGTGTGTGTGACTGTAAATGTGAGTGCATATACATGTCTATGCAGACCCCCCAGGCCATTAGAGCAGACAAAAGCTCGTGAACGTCGACGAGATATTTCACAACGTGAATCACATTCACAGCCAAAACATTCCTGGAGTAGACGAGATCATATTCCTGAAATAATAGATCCCTGTTTGGAATCGCCTTGGTAACACACGTGATCAACGATCCAACATGTAAGGGGATATATTAGTTGAGATTCCTCCCTGCTGAGTGCATTTTTATGGATTTATGTGCGTTTTTGCACATCGTGACAGGACGCCATTTTCATTGTAAGCCCCAGTGAACCCAGATGTCTCCCACACACACACACACACACACACACACACACACACACACACACACACACACACACACACACACACACAACCCAATCCAAATGGGAACCAGAGCGATGTGGTTCCGCTGCTTTCTCCGTGGGATGAAGGGATGCCGGCATGGACAGAAGGATATAAGGGAACAAAGTGGTGGGGGCCAGGAGGGATTACAACTTAACTTTTTGTTCTGGGTTGTTTATTTGTGTGTCTTGCTTTTTTCTTTGTGTGTATTTAATTTCATTTATGAGCACACAACACAGATTGCTTCAGAGTTAAAGACAATAAATCTGTCTCTGTGTCTTTGCGGTTCAGGGATTTAAAAAAACGACCTCAGTGAGTCACAGTCTTTGTAATTGCACCTCAGCAAAACAGGTTTTTCTGTTTAATTGGATCAGTTCATCACAGTCACTCATGGAATCTTTCATTCAACCGCCACAGAGGAAGAGCATGGAGTATGGAGAAAAAATATGGAGACTGAAAGTGGGAATTTTGCATCCAGAAGAGAATAGAGAGGAAGTGACATAGAGTAGTAATAAGTCTGACTAATCCAACAGTTATGTCCGTTGGTAGCCCCCCCAGACCACCCCCCCCAGTATGGCCCAGAGCGCTGCCATCCTGCTGTAAGAAACAGCAGATGGTCAAATGACCTTGTAAGGTCACACGAACACACACACACACTCACACGCGAACACATACAGTACTCACGCCACAATCATATTACAAATGAGCATACGGGCAAAAATGACAGGCGTTTATACGGTTACATCTCTTTTTTTTTTATACCAAACATCTTTCAGTGAGGCTTTGAGGGATTTTTTTTAAACTGATCTCTGCTTTAAAAACGCGCGACGTTTGAGCACCGTGGAAGCAGAGGAAGTACGAGCAACACCAGGGCGGCTGTTGAGTTTAAAGTTTGAACAACATGTGAAGAACTGCAATGTTTCCTCCAACTACAAACCACTTCCTCAACTGAGTTCCAGCAGAAGCCGCCTGGGGGGGTTTTTTGTGTGTTTTTTTTTATTTTTTATATTCACAAATTAAAGGGGAAGACAAATAAAAAGCCACATCCCAGTCAAACACAATCAACGGGCATTCAGGCCTCATGCAGTTTTCCTTATCGCCTTAGACAATACATTTCTTTCAGATGCCACTCCTAACACTTGGAATGTACCACTTTGGAAATGCATATTTTGAACTTTATGTCAGGGTGGTATTTCTTGACCTAACTCGCCCAAATACCACGTCTTACCAACATGAACGATTGTCGTCTTCTGGTATTTTAGAAACACGCTGTCGTTTGTCGGTCTGTATTTCATGAACAGGAAATGTTTCGGGGATGGGGGGGAGTTGCAGCTCCGGACTCTGTCGGGGTTTTTAGCTTGTGTCTTGTCTTTGTATTTATTTCATAATCAGTACGTCTTGATCTCATTCAGGCCATCGTTGGCGCTGCTGTAATTTGTGCAGGCGCTGCTTGTACTGACTAAAGCCAACACAATGAGTCACCTCTCCTCATGCAGACACACACACACACACACACAAGCACACGAGAGTTCTTTGAATGCCAGGGTTATTCTGCAGTGAATACAGTTTCCAGTTACAGATGCATCCATTATTACTCGTCTTGGATCACATCGGGGATACTCAGAGCGCCCGGGGGCCGCCGCCGAGCTGCGTCGCCATGCCAATAGCCGTGGCGGTCACCATGGTTCCTCGCAAACACGCAGACGCAAAAGTGATGGGAGTCTTTCACAGGAGGACAAAATGCAAGGATTAGTTGGGCTAACATCGATTTTTATTTTTCTCGGTCGGAATGTGACCGGATGTGTGGTTTTGTTTTTGTTTTTTGTAACTTTTTAATCTGTAGAGGAACATCCGATGTTTCCTGTTCCTGATGACGTCATAGATACACTATGTCTGTTTGGCTGCGTGTTTGCAGGAGAGCGAGCGTCTGTAATTCCAGCCACAAGTCTCTGTTTCCTTCCTCAGAACAGAGGGAGCTTATTGCATTACAGCAGAGCTGCAGGAGGCAGCTGGACGGTCCACACAGACACTCGGGCGCGTCTCCATGCTTCCTGCAGATTGGACGCTTGTCATGCAATCTGAAGTTCATCTTTCGCTCTTGAATAATCAAACGAATGAAGACGAGGCGAGAGCAGATATGCGTCGAGAGCGAGTTGAGCACACATGGGGTGGGCGGGGTGGGGCGGGGGCGAGAGGAAGGAGCCGAGCAGGTGTGGATTTGTCTTTCTTGCACACATTGTAAACACAGGGGAACCAGAAATCAGCAGCTTCTCTGTTCTCTGTGAGTCACGCTGATGACTTCTCATTCAACTTTGCATAGGTGCAAGGTCTTACACACACACACACACACACACACACACACACACACACACACACACACACACACACTCGTGTGTGAGTGTTGTCTATTAAAAGACGGGAATGCGTACTCGAAGTTATGCGCTCATGTATTTGAGGTTGTGTAATCTGTCAGGGAGGGGTCACTGCTGGTCAAAGACTGCTGGTCAATATCTAATTAGAAGCATGATAGAAGGGTGACAACAGCTCTGTCTCTCTTTCTCTCTCTGTCTTTATCTACCCACCTACCCCCCCCACCCACCCCTTAATGTCATCCACCCTCTTAAGTTGTGTCTCTAACTATCACCATCCATCACCGTGATTATTTTCACTTCCTTATCAGACACTTCTATTGTCTGGTCACGTGCGTCCATGTGTTTGAGAACAATGGGTGTGTGTGTGTGTGTGTGTGTGTGTGTGAGTCCATATTTATATAATCAATTTGCATACATACACTCAAAATAGCAATGTATTCTGTCACCAGTAGAGAAACCAGCCCTGACACTAGTAAAAAAAAAAGCAAACATACACATGATTAGAAGGTATAGAAGGAGAATGAATATAACACACACACACACACACACACACACACACACACACACACACACACACACACAGTGGATTTGTCTCAGATGAGATGAGAGACGGTATTTTTCCATCGTATTTGTCTGCTCTCTGCAGCCTCGTCCTCTCCAGGCCTGCCTGGTCTTGCAGCAGCGACAGATCGTCTCACCTGTTCTTTCTGTTGCACAATTCACGCTGCATGTACGCCCGACACACACGTCCGTCCCTTTGACATGTTACAACAAATGTTTTTTAATTGTTTCGCCCACATTCAGCAGAGGCTGATCAGCAGCCTCATGAGATATTTATGTTGTTGTTTTTTTCATTCGCTCGTACAAAGGCAAACCTGAAACACAGGTCTCTGTAACCACAAGAGAACGAAACACGACATCACATGTTTCACAAGTTTCATACCACAGCTAAAAGCGAGTCCATCTGAGCCGTCGCAGGTTGTTTGCACTGCAGGTTTATATGCGTGTATGTTTTGGTGTGGTTAAAGTTTTATACAGTGAATTTAAATGCAGTTTAAAAAAAAAAATTGGTCAAAATGAAATCTTAACCTTTAACCCATCATCCGATCTTTTGATGCACACCTTAATCTTAAATTATGAGGCTTATGGTCACTCATGAGTGAACACCAGCTGGACGCTTCTGCTCTGTCATGCTTGAAAACCTTTTGCCTCAAGACACCGGTGTGTGTCACTGCTTCTTTTCTATTCAGACAAGCAGTTCAGAGTTCGGTATAGAAGTTGAAGGACTATTACGTGAAAGCCATGTTATTAATAGTCGCTGCATGTCCTGTTAGATCACATAAAATCACTTGTGCGGTGCGGTTTAGGTTAGGAGGGTGTCCACACTGACAGGCGTGAAGAAGAGGACATTTCATGTGTCTGTTTATGCATGTGTGATTTTGTCATTTAATTTTTTTTTTTCCTATCAAAGCATCTCTGATGTATCTGGTCTAATGGTGTTTAATGTACCAGAGTCTGATGGGAAGCCTTTGATGAAGATCACGTCTGGTTGTCTGCCCTGTCTGCTCTCTTTGTGTCCTTAATGCTCAATGGTCGCTTCAACGTCCAGGTTGAATCAACTGATCTGTATTATGTAGCGGCGTGTTCCGTCAGGCCCACATCACAAAGACAATTATTTGATCAGTGGAGATCAAATAGACGCAGCAGATCGGATTATATGCGTTGCTGTAATTTGTGGCGAGAATACACCGTCGCCTCAAATATACATAAAGCATAAACAAACTATCTATATCTATCTATCTATCTATCTATCTATCTATCTATCTATCTATCTATCTATCTATCTATCTATCTATCTATCTATCTATCTATCTATCTATCTATCTATCTATCTATCTATCTATCTATCTATCTATCAGAGTTAAGTGCTTATTATACTTCTATAATTGATGCTTTTGCTTTACGAGAAATGCAGACCTTCACAAGGCCACTTCATGGGGGTATAACATTATGTACTATATGTACTGTATATATATATATACTGTATGTGTGTACTATATAGTGGAAAAGTGAAAAGCTCCAGGGCGAATCAATGAAGCCCAGTAGTTTATGTCTGTTGCACCCAATGAATGGTAAATCCTGTCAGAATGTCACACGAGATCGACTCTCTGAAAAATTTAAATGTTCAATTTGCAGAGACAAAGTGTGTCTTCACGTTTATCTAATCCACCTGAACGAGCCCTGAACAGTTAAGATCAGAAAACAGAGGCACACGGGCTCTAATCTCCTTAATCTAGTCCAAAGGCATGTATAAAACATGTGTGTGTGTCTGTAGTATGGGAGGTCAGACAGTTACCGCGTTGCCACCACACAGGACAAAGATGACCGATCCCCCAAGAAGAAGAAGGGGGCAACCAAGGATATGGATGACCTGAAGAAGGAAGTGCCCATTGTGAGTATAAACTTCACTTATTTCTGAATATCTGTGGACCTTCATGTTGTCGTAAGGTGTGACAAAAAACAGATTCATTGTTATTTGAAAACATTTTTTTAAAAATTAATTTTGAAGAGCATCCTGTTGAAGTTTATGGAACACCACTAACACTTTCTGGAGAAAAAAAAAAGAGGGGGAAATCCCTCTCAGTATTGATTTCTTTGCCTGTAAGAGGTCTGACTTGTTATCAGGATGTTGTCATTTTGATTTCATCCCAGCACAAGAAAAGTGTACCTGGGTCGCCTTATCTAGCTGCCCTGGTATTCGTACCGCTCAGGTGAACCGCATGCATGGAGTAAATAAAAGCCTGATTTGGATAATCTTAAGTTTTCTCAAAGAAAAAAAAAAAGTCAGCTGCAGAAAAGACTTGAATGACAGATTCCTGATTATTTCTGCATCTTTTTTTATTCTCAGACGGAACACAAGATGTCCGTAGAGGAGGTATGCAGGAAATTCCAGACGGACATTGTTCAGGTGAGTTTTTTGTTATTGATTTTATCTCTGTATGACCTCCAAGCTTTCAGACTGTTCTCCTGGTTGGCCACTAGATGGCGCTAATGTATCTCCAGTGGATTGTTTGCGCTTCTGCCCCTCAGATTTAAAAAATCAGTTGAACGATTGCAAGAATATCAACATCAACAACATGAATGCGTGATATTATTCACATTTCTCTCCCACCTCCACACCCCTCCCCTCTTTCTGCCCCTCCCCAGGGCCTGACCAACGCCAAGGCGGCAGAGTATCTTGTGAGGGACGGCCCTAACGCTCTCACGCCTCCTCCCACCACCCCGGAGTGGGTCAAGTTCTGTCGCCAGCTGTTTGGTGGGTTCTCCATCTTGCTGTGGATCGGCGCCATCCTTTGCTTCTTGGCCTACGCCATCCAAGCTGCCACTGAGGACGATCCTGCAGGAGACAATGTGAGCAGCACACACACACACACACACACACACGCACGCACACAGAATCACATCTGGCCAGTCACTCACACACACTGTGTTTCTCCAGTTGTACCTAGGTATCGTGCTCACAGCCGTCGTCATCATCACCGGTTGCTTCTCGTACTTTCAAGAGGCCAAGAGCTCCAAAATCATGGAGTCCTTCAAGAACATGGTTCCTCAGGTGAATACATTCCCAAAAATAAACCAACTGAAGTGTGAAAGCTTAATCTGAATATCTCTAGAAAGGAGTGACTTGAGGATAAAAACAATTTTCGGGGTGTTTTTTGGAAGCATTTGCATGTACAGATGTAAAACCAGACTGATTCCACCCTCGCCATGATGTAAAAATGTTCTATATTGCAGCTGGTTGTGAATTTTCTAGCTCTTCATTAAGAATTCAGTAATCTCTGATTTCTAAATGAACCAAGTTTTTAAAAAATTGCTGTGTTTGTGATGTGATGTGTTTGTGCAGCAAGCCTTGGTGATCCGCGAGGGCGAGAAGGTTCAGATCAACGCAGAGGAAGTGGTCGCCGGGGACCTGATTGAGGTGAAAGGAGGAGACAGGATCCCTGCTGACATCAGGGTGGTTTCAGCTCACGGCTGCAAGGTAGGCACACACACTCACACACGCATAAACACATACGTACTAACGTTTAATGTCTTCCTTCTCCCTGTGACAACAACACATGTTTTTCTCCTTTTGTTTCCCATCAGGTTGATAACTCCTCACTAACTGGAGAGTCAGAACCTCAGAGCCGGTCACCTGACTGTACCCATGACAACCCCTTGGAGACTAGGAACGTTGCTTTCTTCTCCACCAACTGTGTGGAAGGTATGTTCATCCACGTAATAGTTTGCATGCTTTTTAGCTTATGTGTCTGGTTGGTCTTAGAAATAGAAATTATAATATTAACAGATGCATTTCATGTATGGGATTAATCTCCTCCTGTTGTTTTTCCACACCAGGCACAGCTCGTGGCATCGTTATCTGCACTGGGGACCGCACAGTCATGGGTCGCATCGCTACTCTGACCTCTGGCCTGGAGACCGGCAAAACACCCATCGCCAAAGAGATCGAGCACTTCATCCATATCATCACAGGTGTGGCCGTCTTCCTGGGCGTCACATTTTTCATCCTGGCCATTGCCCTGGGTTACTCCTGGCTGGAGGCCGTCATCTTCCTCATCGGCATCATTGTGGCCAACGTGCCTGAAGGGCTCCTGGCTACAGTCACTGTAAGTGGCTCCTGAATTAAGGTGCTGTAAATGTTTGTTTGCACATTTTGTGGCGACCTTCTTTATACATCCATTTGGGTAAAATTCAGCTTGAATTGTTAATTTTGTTTCGATTTTATTGTCTTTCTCTTATCTTAAACAAATGCTATAAAAATGAAAAATATACTCAGTTGTTTGTTATTAACGGTAATCATACCATGAGTTTGTGTAGGTTCCAAAGACAAATCGGTGTAAGACCTTCTTTGTCGATACTTGATTAATGATACTTCACCATTGTCTGACTTGCTGAACGTGATTGTCTGCAGGTGTGTTTGACCCTGACCGCCAAACGTATGGCTAAGAAGAACTGTCTGGTGAAGAACCTGGAAGCTGTGGAAACTCTGGGCTCCACCTCCACCATCTGCTCCGACAAGACAGGCACCCTGACCCAAAACAGGATGACTGTGGCCCACATGTGGTTCGACAACCAGATCCACGAGGCTGACACCACTGAGGACCAGTCTGGTTAGTGAGGAGAAGGAACGCAGACACCACTGCTGCTGGGTAGTAGGATAAATGAATCCTGAAGGCACTTCCTTCCTGCTTCTTTTTCAGGTGCCTCTTTCGATAAGAGCTCGGTGACGTGGCAGTCTCTTGCTCGGATCGCTGGCCTGTGCAATCGCGCCCAATTCAAAGCGGGACAGGAGTCGTTGCCCATCCTGAAGCGGGACGTGGCCGGAGACGCCTCGGAGTCGGCGCTGCTGAAGTGTATAGAGCTGTCCTGTGGCTCGGTCCGGGCCATGAGAGACAGGAACAAGAAGGTTGCTGAGATTCCTTTTAACTCCACTAACAAGTACCAGGTAGGTAACAGCAGGGACTGCAGATGTTTCCACCACGTATACGCACAAAATGTTAATAAATGTAATTTTCTTTCCTGTTTTCATCTTTAGCTCTCGGTGCATGAGACAGAGGATCCCAATGATAACCGGTACCTACTGGTGATGAAGGGAGCCCCTGAGAGGATTCTGGACCGCTGCAGCACCATCCTGCTACAAGGAAAGGAGCAGCCTATGGATGAGGAGATGAAGGAAGCCTTTCAGAATGCCTACATGGAGCTGGGAGGACTGGGAGAGAGAGTTTTGGGTAAGGATGGACTGAACTCTATAGGGATAAAGATGGAGGGAGATAATCTCAAAGACCTGAAATTCTAAAGGAGAAAATTGTAATTCTGAGAAGTACGAAGTAATTCTTTACAGAAAAATAAGACTTTCCACTATTTCCCCTCAATTCAACTCTCCTATTATGAAAATCACATTTTTTCAGGCCTATAGATATACTCAGTGGTCCTCCCTAACCCGACCAACTCCTAGAATCTGGTAAACAAACACTGTGTGTTTTAAATTCTCCACGATGTTTACCGGCGGTCTCAGTAGGATCATCCCATGTAGTGTTTACATGACGAACAACGGGCTCACGTTCAGCTGAGTGAGAAAGTGGTCAGAGCAGAGAAATCAACAATTATTAACAAGAGAGACAAACAGCATAAAAATAAGAACAAAATACGTAGTAATAAAGTTACTGAAAGTTAAAAAAGTTCCAGACGGAACACTAGTGTGCACGTTCAAGTGGCTCATGCAAACAAAACGCAAGTGAATGCGAGGAGTATGGAGGTGTTGATAGAGGCAGCTCAGAGCGGGGAGGGTGTGGAGATAAGGAGCTGAGAGCCACGCCCCATTAACATCAAGCGTTTGGGAGCAATATTCAAAGATATTGAGGACCACGGATCACTTTGGGGCAACACATTTTAAAAACACTGTAGGTGGACATCTGGCAGCTGAATGAAATGAATTTAAAAAAGCATAATATGGGATCCTTAAAAGCTTCTACTTAAAAAACAAATCTATAATATTTTAGGGCTGCTTTCATGACTTTTTAAAAAAAAATTTTTAAATGATGGTTTACTTCATGTAAGAGTCAGAAGGATTTTATCAACTCAAAAAGGAACTTAATCACGTTAAATCACTCAAATCAAATTAGGAAATTAGATTTTCTGCATTGCATTGTGATTATAGCTTCATATTAAGAGTTGAGTTTTGGGTAGATTTTTTTCCTTTACACTTGAATTACCATAAATCTATGAGGTCACTATTAAAGTGTGACATTCTGAGTACAGAATGATGTTATGTGAGGACAGGGATATCAAATGAAACTGTATTTCTGTTTCCTTCAGGTTTCTGCCACGTTCTCCTGCCAGAGGACCAGTACCCGAAGGGCTTTGCCTTTGACACAGACGATGTTAACTTCCAGACGGATAACCTTTGCTTCGTTGGTCTCATGTCCATGATCGACCCTCCCCGTGCTGCTGTGCCTGATGCTGTCGGCAAATGCCGATCTGCTGGTATCAAGGTGAGCTTTTTGAACTCCCCTGGATTCTTTATAGTGTTTTATACGGTTCTGCTTCAAAGTACACATGAAAACAGTTCATATTGTTCTCCTGCTTAGGTCATTATGGTCACTGGAGATCATCCAATCACCGCCAAGGCTATCGCCAAAGGAGTGGGTATCATCTCAGAAGGCAACGAGACAGTGGAAGACATCGCAGCTCGTCTCAACATACCTGTCAGCCAGGTGAACCCCAGGTAAAGAATCCCCACTCTAAAAAAAACCACTAGTCTCAATACTCGAACAGACAAAAGTAACCTGTGTTTTCACTTCTTCAGGGATGCCAAGGCCTGTGTGATCCACGGCACAGACCTGAAGGATCTGTCTCAGGAACAGATGGACGACATCCTGAGGAATCACACAGAGATCGTCTTCGCCAGGACCTCTCCTCAGCAGAAGCTCATCATCGTGGAGGGCTGTCAGAGAATGGTTGGTGCACAGCTGGGGTGTTCTGATGGAAACGCCTCTTAGACTTTACATGTTTGACTGATAGATAGTTCAAGTAGGGCCGAACCTTTAATCAAAATAGCTCTGTCCTCTTGCTTTACTTTGACATCATGAGAACACATTTGAAATTTCCTGGTTTGTTCAGGAACTGTAGTTTGAAGTGTATTTTACTTTTAGTGCAGCAGAGGGCGCTAGTCGTCTGTTGCACGATTTTTTTTGTTACGACAGGTGACTCGATTGCAATATTGTCTGATATTAGTTTGATTAGGATTAAAATTTATATATTTTTGTAAAATTTGAATGCATTTCAATTCATTTCATTCAAAAACTATAGAGTTGCTCGTGGATTTAAGTGACCGATACTTTAAGTATTGATTTCATTCAGTTCATTCACATAAGGGAAGAGTATTAATCTTTCACGTTGACATATTTTGTTACAGAATTTGTCTTTCCAGCTGTCTGTAAGTATCGATGCTACAATCTCTTCCTTCCTTCTCCTTCAGGGCGCCATTGTAGCCGTGACAGGCGATGGTGTGAATGATTCTCCAGCTCTGAAAAAGGCCGACATCGGTGTTGCCATGGGAATCTCGGGATCAGATGTGTCCAAGCAGGCCGCAGACATGATCTTATTAGATGACAACTTTGCCTCCATTGTGACAGGAGTGGAAGAAGGTAAGATGGTCCAAAAAGGCGCGAGCAGGAAGATGGAGACCAAACGAGAACAATGATGACACCTGACTGTTTTTATTGTCCACCTTTCAGGCCGTCTGATCTTTGACAACCTAAAGAAGTCCATCGCCTACACGTTGACCAGTAACATCCCAGAGATCACCCCCTTCCTGCTGTTCATCATCGTCAACATCCCCCTGCCTCTGGGAACCATCACCATCCTGTGTATCGACCTGGGAACCGACATGGTGAGAGCTAATCAAAAAAGTTTACTTTATGACAAACACTGTTTTATGTTTGTGCGCCGCGGCCTCGGTGAATAAAGCTCCTGTTGATACAACACATCATGCTGTAATAAAAATCGACATTTGATCGTCCTCCCTCAGGTTCCAGCTATCTCGCTGGCTTATGAAGCAGCTGAGAGCGACATAATGAAGCGTCAGCCCAGGAACCCATTCAGGGACAAGCTGGTGAATGAGAGGCTTATCAGCATTGCCTACGGACAAATTGGTGGGTGAAAAGAAGACGTGTATGACCGATCCTGGTTATAACTTGTATTTGAGCTGGATCAAAGTTGGATCTTGATGGCTTGAAAGTAATTTTATGATAAAGTTGACTGTGTCCCTTGTGTCAGACGTATCAACGTCATCTCTGGAGCTATAAGCAATGTTTTGGTTTTCTGTTGTTGTTTTATGTGGGAAAAATCCATTTTAGAAGTTAATAAACTTCATCTCTGTGTTTTCAGGTATGATCCAAGCTCTGGGAGGATTTTTCTCCTACTTTGTTATCTTGGCTGAAAACGGTTTCCTGCCCAATCGACTAGTCGGCATCAGGCTGGACTGGGACGATCGCTCCTGCAATGATCTGGAGGACAGCTATGGGCAGCAGTGGGTAAGCGCCGAGTCGTTTTACGTCCAAGTGAACTTATAGCTGTGTTGAACATATTAATGCCTGACTTGTGTGTCTTCTCCTCTCCTCAAGACATACGAGCAGAGGAAGATCGTGGAGTTCACATGCCACACGGCCTTCTTTGTCAGCATTGTGGTCGTGCAGTGGGCTGATGTCATCATCTGCAAGACTAGACGTAACTCTGTGTTCCAACAAGGCATGAAGTGAGTCAGACTCGGTTGCTGCTCAGCGTCCTGGCTCTTAATTGATCTTTTATTGCTAATAAGAATTAGCATAATATAATGCATGTATTTTAATTTCAGCAATATCATTTCCATCTTCCATATTTACTCTTTTTCTCATCCTAGGAATAAGATCTTGATCTTCGGCCTGTTTGAAGAGACGGCCCTGGCTGCCTTCCTGTCTTACTGCCCAGGCATGGATGTGGCCCTCAGGATGTACCCTCTAAAGTGAGCTCCATCGCATGGATGCGAGTTAGACTAAGATGGATTGTTGTCTGTTTATTTCATGAGTTCTAATCCATTTTTATTCCCCATGTGTTGTTCACAGGCCCACCTGGTGGTTCTGTGCATTCCCTTATAGTTTTCTCATCTTTGTTTATGATGAAGTCCGAAAACTTCTCCTCCGCCGGAACCCTGGAGGTTAGTCACTTATTTTCTCAGCAGCATTCGACCTAAAGTTACCAGACCTTTAACTGATGACATCTCATTGTAAAACTTTCTAGATAACAATGACGTGCAAATGCTGTTAAATTAATTCTCCAATCTTTCACTGTCTGTCATTCGCTGTCCAGGTTGGGTGGAAAAGGAGACCTACTATTGATCGATGGAGCATCCTTTGCTCGAACCCCCTACATCTACCACTTACCTCCCTGACCCGTCAATTCATCCTCGGCAAGACACACCTACAAACGCCCTGCCCCCTCTTAAAGACAAAAATCGCTTTGAAGCAATTTTCATTACAACTGCCCCAAAGATTAAAAACAGCAAAAGCACCTTTACAACTTTCTACATCGGCCCCGCCTCCCCTCCCTTTTCCTCCCATTTCCTATGATACTCTTTGCATGTGTTCTCTCACTGCTGTGTACATAAAACAATATATCTACCAAACGGCAGCTGCATATTGTGTATGTAGATTGAATGAGCTACGGATACAAAGGGAGTGTCTACGCTCTGCAAAAAAGGGCCATCCTGCTCCTTTCCCTTCCTGTTACTCTCCTGCTCTCTCCTCCTCCTCCTCCTCTTCCTCCTCTTCCTCCATGCCTCCATCCCCCTCTCTAGTCTCCTCCTCTCCAGCCCTTTCGCTCGTCCTCTGATCACACAGAAATAGAAGCAACACACACAGTGAGATTCCACCGCCGCCACCATTTCGATCGCCACCTCTCACCTCCGTCTCCTGTCTGTGGAGGACCAGCCAAGTGGACATTTCCCTGATGTTCTCGTTGGATCCATTTTCCTTCTCTTCTGTTCTCGACGGCCAGTGTTGTTGTTGGTTTTTTTTTATATATATATATATATGTGGGTCTGGGGGGTGGTTCAATTATTTTACATGTCTTTTTTTATTTCCAAGATGAGAGGAGGGGTGTGTGAGAGCTGCTTGTCCTCATTTAGGTCTAACAAAGCACACCCCACACACGTCCTGCCCCCCCCCACCCACTTCTCCCCCTCTGTCTCGCACACCCCTCCCCTCCCCTCCCTCTCTCCCTGTTTGTCTCTGTTTGTGTGCACTGTGTGAATCATTGTCCTTGTTAATATTACAGTACCCCCCTCCCCCAAGTTGTGAAATACAACTCGATCTTTCTGTGTGCTCTAGGAAATCTATATAATTATATGATGAATTTAAATGAAATAATAAAAAAAAACACATGTAAAAACATAAAACAGCTCAAGAGAGACGTTCATGACGAAAAACTTCAGCGATATTGGTGAGACAAGAAAATTTGAAGAGATCCGTGTCTCTTTTTGATTTTGTTGTTGTTTGGTTTCAGTTTTTTGATGGTTTTTCAGGAGGCTATTCTAAAACTGTAACGGCAGAGCAGGATTTCTGTTGTCTTTTTATCAAAAGACACAAAACACCAACCAAGGCTTTCAGACTCCTTTCACTGCAGGTGTGCCAGTATGATGTGAAGTGTGCTGTGATGTGGTGAGTGGTGATGAGGCCATACGCTTGGGATCTATCTATCTATACCCGGATCTGATCCAGCTCTGGTTCAGGCCAGGACCTGATGTAGCCCGGTCTGGACCAGGTCTGTGTACCAGTATGTGTTTGAGACCAATGAAAGGCCAGTTGTCTCAGGCTGGGTCTATCTCAGATGGCTGCAAGTGTTGAAATTCCAGAAAAACAAAACACAACTAGTAGAACATGTGTGTCAAAATAAATACAATAAAACATCTAGAACATTTAATACAACCTAGAATGGTCTTTGTGTCTTTCTGTCTCTGTTACATTCTGTCTGACTCACAAGAATAAAAAATTTTTTTCTCTTTTTTGTTTATTTTTTACCGTTCTAGGAAGCAATATAATCCTTTTGTTCATTAATTTATTCAAAAACCTGGTCTGACACAATCCGCTGCACATGGCACTGCATCCGGTGTGCGTCGAGGTGTAGCGTGTCAGTGACATGCACAGGGAGGAAGGAGCGTAAGCGTAAGGATGGGATGCCGCCTAGTGTTGTGAATACATACGCGCTCCAGTCGATGAGCTGCATAGGAGGAAGAGTTGGCAGCAGCCCAGCGTAATGCACCAAACCACTCTGTAAATGTGCCAGCCCTGTCAGACAAACACAACACTCCACTACCACATTTATTCAGATCCAAAGAAATCAGACAGGGATGAAATGACCACAAAGGAGAAGCTACTCTTGAGAATAACATTAATTCCAGGAAGTTACAGTCCTGTGAATAAACAAAGGTACTTTGCATTTAATCTCCTGAAAACAGACAGTAATTGTGTCACAGACGTTATTTTAAAGGATGTTCATCTACACAAATCCAATATATCACACAGTGTACAGCTCTTCTGTGATGAAGAGGTCAGAGAGGTCAGGTTGCTTCATCCTGTGTCCTCACAAAGAGAAACACAAAAACTTTCCTCCCCACTGTCTGATCACAAATGCAGTCTCACACATGCACACTTCCTGTCGCTCTCCCTGACAAACACTCTGACACTTTTCACCCTCTCTCTGATCCCCCCCCCCCCATCTCTGCAGTGAGCTCACTGCAGTGCAACTCTCCTCGCTCCCCCCACCTCGCCACCCCACATATAATAGAATATCGATCGCTCGCCTTTGCCGCAGTGTGTAAGCGAGTGTGTCTGTGGGAGAGTGTGGCGTCTGACTGGGGACCTCCAAGGTCATCGCCATGGCAACTCGAGCATGGGGTCCTCTTGCTGTGTTGTCACAGAGCACAGGTCACAGGGGTTACATGAAAAAAGTGGGACTATGGGGGGGACAAGAGGGGGTTGGTGAGTGCTGCAGTGTTGGGTGTACTTTATAATCTCAAAGATTGAAGCCATCTGATTCCACCGTGTATTTGTTTTGTTTTGTATGTAACAATAATGAGGATACAGACTAATTACTGAGACTTCACCACATGAGCTACCAAGGGTGCACAAACTGGAGTCAACAGTAATTCTGATGGAGTAGATAAAATTACTTCAGTGCAAAAGTTTACATAAAAAAAATCTAAATTATATCACTGCGACACCATTTTTACATATAGGATTTATTGCACTTCAGAATGTCATTTAAATACAAAAACACCCAACGTACATTAAAATGTAAACAAATGAATCAAGAATTATCTGTATGTTTGCAGGAAAAAAACCCCATACCTGACTGTAATTATAGCTGACAAATATGCATTCAATCAGTAAGCTGCGTACAGGCTCATCCAAAAAAGAAAAAGAAAAACCTTATTCTGACCTTTAAATATTCTCATCAATGTCAAGTAACTATCTGAAACCCACAAAAGTCGTTCTGCTGAATGTGAATGTATTTTCAGAAACACGTCGAGCAATACCTTTGGATGGATTATCTGAAGAGGTCATTTCTGAAGATATCTACAGCAGAGAGTAGAGAATACATAATCCTAACTGAATAATACACTGACAGATATGTTAACTTAAATGTGTAGAGAAAGCATATAATATAATCAGGATATTGTACTTGATTTTATCAAATTAATATTTTTTGCATTTGTAAATTTACATGAGATTAAAAAAGGAAATGCACTTTAAAATAACAGTTTGAGAGGCAAGACAAGGTATATTTGTGATACAATGGCATTGGTAAGATATAGGAAATACAGGATAAACATGTAGCTAAAAACAGCTATGGGAGCAGGTTTTTCTTCAACCCCAACTGCATCATCAAAGTGATGACCAATGGTCGACCAGCACCCACTGAGACTTCAACCTGCTCTTCACACAGGCTCCATGAGGAGCTCCTCCATATCTGACGCCTCCAGCTCACGGAACGCAGCATGAGAGCCAATCACGAACAGCGTTGCTCCTTCAAAAACAGACGAAGAGAGAAAAACAGGAAAAACCATGAGGTTGTTTTTTTAAGTTTTCTTACCATGTCTCTATGACTTCAATATGTTAACATTTAAGTGATTCTTATATAGAAGCTGCCATCAAACATTTAAATTACTGTAGCCTAATGAGCACCACAAAAAAAAAGTAATGCAAGCCCAGATTAATAATAAACATCTAATGTGGTTTGGTTTACCTAAGACCCAAAAGACTGCAGCTCCAGCGCCGGCCAACCAGAATACAGGAAGAGACATGGCACCGGCCAGGCTCATCTGGTGAGGGACGGTCAGCTCCCGGCCTGTTAATCCACCAAAATAAGACATTGATAGGTGACAAAAAACAGATATTGCCACTAATCTGAATCATTTTATGTTTCTTCTTTGCAAATCTTCTAAAAATCACTGGAAATAAATACATATACAACAGCTCAACAGTACATTTAATGATCTTACATGACACACACACACACACACACACACACACACACACACTTGTTGAATAATTTTAAGTGTTTATTTACTCTTCAAAAGTACAAGTGGTAAGATGCAAAAAAATTCCAATTCCACACAAATTCCTAGTGTAAAATTAAGCATTTATGTAGGAAATTGCATCAATCAAAATATTTCTGGTGAGATTGATTTATCTTCTCAGACACATGACCATTAAGGTGCTGGTGTTCTCAGTGAGTTCAGAATTCGCTGTTCTTGAGAACGAACACAATGAATAGGTTGCAAAGCGTTCCTGACAGCAATACTCACCAAGAACAACCAGTTTGGACTCCAGAGACTTGAGGTGAATTATGTAGAAGGCACCAACAAACACAGCCAAAGCAATCAGCAACATGGGAGAACTGATTCTGAAGAGAAAAAACAGATTGGAGTTTAGATTTGAGTTCAAATGATTGGATATTTTACTTTTGCCAAACCACTCCACTAAAGTTCCTATGTATGTTTGTGTATTTGGTGTAGGTGAGCTTTTCAGTGGGAAGAGTAAATAATGAAAAAGTGGTTTCCTCTCTGTTAGCCTTACATGCAGTAGAGGATGAGGCCCAGGAAGATGAAGGTATAGTTGCTGTTGTAAATTTCCACATTTTTAACAACCCTTTGGCACATCTCTCCAAAGTTTCGGGGTTTTGAAAACTTCCGCTGGTCCACGAAGCTGGCCCACGGTCGAATGGACACCCGTCGCCTGTCAATCCACTCTTTAGCCATACCAACTGAGAAGCCTTTGGGGAGCCCCAGCCTATGAAATGACACAGAGACACTGAAAACTTACAGAAGTGGACTGTTCAACCTTATTTTTATGCATTGCAGACTAATAAATAATAGTTAACAATACTTCAGCATATTAACACTGGATATACGCGAGGTAATTTCAGACACAGAAACATGAGCCCCTTTGATAACAGCATAATTACTGCACTTGATGAACCTCTCTCTAAAATTAATAAATATGTAGTCTTACTTTGCCAATATTCCAGCTCCACCAGTTCCAGTTGGATGAGCATCCTCTGCACTGAATAGATCTCCAGCCTTGCTGTCCATGTCTACAAGACAGTTCTCTCCTTTTGGAGCTCCGGATGACATGTATAGCACGTCTGCAATGAGACAACAGTAACAGCACAAACAGAAAAATGAATTCTGTTTAGTAACATTTTCATCGCTAACACCATTTTCCCTTCTTATTTATTTTTTGAGTCGACTTCACACAAAAACAGCAACCAAATTATTGTAAACTAATATTAACTTTAATTAATTACTTTCAATTCAGATTAAAACACATCATCTAAGATGCTTATTACATAAAACATAAAAAATGTATTGGCTAGTGTAGTGACTTGGGAGTAATTCTGTAAGAAAAAATACACATGAATGACCACTCTGGTGTTCTGTAAATTGAATACAGTATTTTTAACTCATCTTACTGTTAGATTAAATCTGCATTAAAAGACTATTCAGTTATGAATGATTACGTCGTGATAAACAAGTTTGTCAACCTGTTATGATTTGGCGATATATAAATACATTTGGATATGATTTCATTTCATTTAATCACTTTCAAAGCGGAGTGAAGAAAGGGAGACGGAACACGACACTAATCTGAATACGTCAGTGTCAGCAAAGGGCTCGGTCGATGCCACATCACCTAACCACAACATTTCAGAACACCTTCAGCAAATAGTAACACAGCACAGAATTAACGTAACGAATATTTAGTAACGTTTTTAGCGTTATTAAAACATCTGCAAGCGGGCAGTGACTAAAAATAACTTGTCCCAATGACAACTTTACGAGTTTTTTTTCACAGCTAGCTTCTCTGCTAGCGTTTAATACCTACAAACAGATCTAGGTTGGTAATAATGACATTTTTATTACAATACTGTATAATTTACACATCTGTGGGGAGATGCGTTATACTATGAGAAAGAGAACAACGTTGTCTAAAATCTCAGCTCGGTAATCGGTAATTAATCAAAAACACTTACAGCTGAACTTCGATGAGACTGCCTCTGACCCTTCCTGGTTGTCCTGGATCACGGATGTGATGCGGATTTGATATCACTTCCGGCTATCTGGGGGTCAAACAGCGCCCCCTGCTGACCACATCAGGAACCGCTCATCCTCTGTCGAGATGTTTGATATCACGTTTGTTTTTGAACACTTACCATTCCTTACCTGCGTGCACATCCTGCTAAAATCAATTTGTAGCTGACACTGCGATTAAGGTATAATTTAAAATATTTCCGTTTTAGTGTTACCTGTGCTTTGTTGCAGTAATAGTAAGCTAAAAAAGGTGGTCGTTCATGTTGCCCATGGGTTATCGCGTTTCACACAACACACACACACACACACACACACACACACACACACACACACACACACACACACACACACACACACACACACACACACACACACACACACACACACACACACACACACACAAGACATTCAGCAATAAAAATGTGATTTAAGTGTCAACAGGGGTTCAGTTCCCCCCCACATCAAGCTTTCTGTGTAACTACGCCCATGCGAAATGTAGTGAAGATAAAGGGAAAAACAACGTGTCCCATCAATAAAAAATGACAAACATCCGAAGAGATGTCAAAGGCAGGACAAAATGTTAATTACATGAACCTATCAGGAGATTACAGTCATGCACTGAATCAAATTACACATCGATAATCATTAAATACACAATGCACATCAGTGACCATCATTCATAAGAACTAACAAATAAAATACAGTACGTCGACTTAGAAATGTGAGGCAACAAATAATGCTACAGAACTGCAACTCCGATCAAATTGCGGGTAAAACCATATTGATTCAGGTATCATGTTTTATATCTTCAGAGGTTACTCAGATACATTCTGAAGAAAACCACCACAGGCCACAAGTGAGATTTTGTTTTAAATAACTTCCTGACAAATAACGCATTTCTATTAAAAGTTTCACACAATCATTGATCTATTGCTTTTAGGTGCAATGAGTAGATATTGACAGACTTTTCTGAAGTTTTGTATGGTTTTGTCCGTATTATTATTATTATGTACGATGAAATTTAGGCCCCCCGAGGCGTTGGGGTGTCTCCCCCGTAGCAGCAGTGATAGGCTGAAGCGTGGATGGATATATGCATGGCTGAATTGAATTTAGTATTATACAAATTAAAAGATTTTTAACTGCTATTATTTGCATATGCTTTGTATGCCATAGAAACATGTTTAGAGTGTTCATAACAAATGGGATAATAATAATTAAAAATATCTCTATTTATTTACCTTCAGCAGCAGAAACACGTTTCATTCACACGCAAGATGGAACCTGTGACAAATAAAGAGAAATCAGAAGGGCTTTATGCTATCTGCAGGTATGAGAAAGGAAGAAAACAACATGCATGTCAATAAAACAGGAACACAGCCGATTGACTTCCGACAGAAGCGAAACTCGACGTGACGTCATCAGGTGGGCGGATACCTGTGCTCAGCCTGTTCCTGTGTTATTGTGCTGCTGTCAGTCGATGAAGCCACGGAGGGAGTTGGCAGGTTGTCTAACGAGTGGGAACGCTAAATGCCAGGTAAGCCAACAGCTTGTTTACATTGATGAGATTACACTGAATGTATACATCCGTTCGTTTTGTCATTTTTTCATCGCTGTCACTCATTCGGGGCTCGTACCTAGCGTACTATCACTAGCATAACATTATCAGCGTATGTAGCACTATAAATTTAACGTCATGACAAACTCAAACTAAATTAACGATTTTAATATGAATTCATGTAATAATCTAACAGTATTAAATGTTATTCGTTAGTTTTTTATTATGTTGAGTGTTTAATTTTTTAGCTAAACAGCTGTTTGAAGCGCGATGTTTTGACGGTTGCCCCCCCCCTCCCCACCCCCCCCGTCAGAAACACGTCATTACGTAACCTGCCTCGCATCCCCGGCTAGGCTACGCTTTGTGTTCCTATTTTTTAATGTGGGGAGCGCCTTGTTTTTACGGGTTTCTAAACAACGACAGGTCACGACAGGCATCCACTCATTCGGTGTCGGAAAACTGAAGTTGCTAGACCAGTCGGGGTCGCCCCGTATTGCTCGAACATTGAGTTCCAGACAGTGTACGTAACCCGGAAGTGTCTCGACGTCACCCTCAAAAGAGTAATCTGAACATATTGTACGAGGTTGTTGTTTTGTTTTTGCTGACTTGTCATTTTTCGACGAATATATGTGTCTGCCTATAGTTGAAACGCGCTAATTTCTGTCGCTGTAACAACGAACAAAACACTGTCAAATAAGATTTGTTGTTGCGTGTTGTATGTTGTGCAGTGCACAGCATAATTTAATTGCTGCCTGTGTTTGCGTGTCTCTTCAGGCTAAAATAAGTACACCACAGTAGAATCACAAGCTGCCATTTTTGAGTTTGTGTGGTTGATAAATGTAATGTTTTTTCTTTTTTTAGTGCAAACAGTTTTGGTCGGAAGGTGAAGGAGGGGAGTTAGGCAGACCCATGGCAGCAGTTCATCACCCAGGATGCCCAGGCAGGGACTCCCTTTACTGGGAAGAAATGGAGTGCCTGAACCACTATGGGATGTTGTCTCTCCATGAGGTTTTTGAAATAGTTGGTTGTCAGCTGACAGTGACAGACGTTGAGGTCTTGTCATTCCTTCTGAATGAAACCTGCTCTGTAACGCACCCCTTGGATCCAACAGGCTGGACAGTTGAGCCCCATGACGATGATCCTGATGATGACAGGGTCTCACCAGACCCTATGTTGACAAATGCCTGGAGGCGGCTGAAGCCTCAAAGCTCCCAAGTTCCCTTAGTGGCCTCATGTAAACCCACAAGTGGTCTTACGCTGCTGTTAGAGCTGGAGAAACGAGGATATGTCAGTGATGGAAACCTGGAACCTCTTCTGCAACTACTGAGAGTGCTCACTCGTCATGACCTGCTGCCTTTTGTGACTCATAAGAAAAGGAGGACAGGTGAGAATAAATCATGATCAGCCATTTATGTCTTGTCTGATGTCTGTGTCTTGGATGTGCCAGGATGTCTGAGCCAATGCTGCCGTGTTGCCTTTGTAGTCATAGATTAACGGTTGTCATTCTTTGTTTTTCAGTATCTCCAGCGAGAATTGGGCACAGCTCTGGAAGGGAAAACATAGAGTTTGTTAATGCCTCAGGAATGCAACACAGCTGCAGACAGACAGAAACACGCCTTCCATCATTTTCACAGCAAATGAGAAACGGTAAGTGAAGAGAAATATGTTATTTAACTCACTGGAAGTAGAGGCCAAGGTGTCTCCACAAACCCATTTTCTGTTCAAGTGGCAGTAATATTTACTTCAAACTAAAATTACTGCCAGTGTTGTTGTTTTTTTGTAGATTCTTTAGAGTTCTTACAGTATGTCTGTGAAGAATGCACATTCTTCAAGTTGAAGTGGTTTCTTCAGGCCAAATTACAATGCTCTTAGTTATTGAGTAAGATACATGTCTGCTTGTGGTTAACCCTTAAAAAGGAAGTTGAGATCAAAACAGCTTATATGGAAGTGTTACATGAACAACACAGAAAAGAACAGACATATTTAACACCTAAACAACAAGCTTACACAGGATCTCATTGGTGCCCTTTTGTTTTTGTCTTAAATCTATGCACTAATTTTATGTACATTCTGTCAGGTGTTTGTCCTTCTTTGCCTGGGACATCCGCAAGGAGACCTAGGAAGAAGAAGGGGAATGGCTGGAGCCGCAAGCCCAGGAAAGCAAACAGAGGCCAGCTACCATTACCACCACCACAAAAAGTGTCTTGCAGTAAGTAACCCCCATGTATTCACAATTTGCTTCACATTAAGCTTTTAATCTTGCCCATGATCTTCATCCTGCCTTTTTTTTTTGTCAAATAATTTATCCATCCCACTTCTGCATTCTTTTTCAATTCATCACTCTTCTCCCGCTTCACCTCATTTCCTGTTTTGTCTCCTAAATTCTGATGATGTGGAGTTAAAGCTGAACTTTATCACAGTTTAAGTTGTTTGCATACTACCTCTGAATCTTTACAAATTTCTTCATGTTTTCAAAAAATCATTTAAAAAGAAGACAACTCTTTTTGAACATCCATGTAAAACTTCATAGTACTTTCAATAATTCTGTGAAATTTTAAATTTTTTTGTTTAGGAAAATATATGTAAAGCAAATGGAAATAGTTTGACATCTTACTAACTTACGTTTCCTGAGAGCATACAGGCAGCAGTGAGCAAGCAATCAGAATGCATGGCTCTTCTCCAGTACACCATGCTTTAATTAGTAATCCTTTCCCCCTATCCTTACTTTCACCCTTATGAAACATGTTGCTGTTCTGAATGCATTTGAAAAGAACAGTAGTTCAATTACTTCTCAATAGCAGATGTCAATAAGCCACATTAACAGTCTGTCAAACATACAAAGAAGGGACTTGTAAAATATCAAGCATGCTTTTTCTGCTAATCGCACCTGCTTTTGCATGAGATTTTTTTTATGTCTGTGTCACTCACAGCCACTGAAGCGCTTTAAAAAACATCAGCGGCAGAATCTCAGTCAAGGGGAACTTTAAATTTGTTGTTATCACATGTGCTTGAAATCTAACTCTCTTACTGCAGAGTGCAGCACGTTATTGATTGTTGTTTAGTTGTTTAGCATTTGCTCATACACCTTGTCTCATGGCTCCAGAGGCAGCAGATGCTAGCTTTTCCTTCTGCATTTTAAAAATGGAAGACATTCTGATTTGCAGCTTTTGTACCCAAGATTTGGCTGTCTTCTCTTCATTGCTCCCGCTGTTCTATTCCAATTTGTTGACTATTTTTAGACTCATGGCATGTCCATAACTTATTAAACATGCAACATCAATGAGCGTTTGTTGTTTTCTCCATCTGACCCTTATTTTCATTAATTTCCCTTTATTTTACCTTTCTGTAATCCATTGGACTCTCAGATGCTGCTTATAATATCTTATAATAGACTGGTTGGTTGCTTCATGTCTTTTTGTTTTGCCTATCTGAAGAACGTCATCCAGTCATCCTCACATACAGTCCCCATTCTGCTTTGAGTTTCAGACTTGATGCAAAAATTCAGTATGTGCCAGCTGTCAAAGTTTCCTGTTGAGAGATGATCTGCACCAATGTTTGAAACAATCTAACTCCACTTAAAAGCTGCAATATGTAATCCTTAATCAATCTCTAGTCCAGCTTTTCCACTTTTGCCTGTGTTTAATCACTCCGTGCAACTTTCTCAATGAAATTGAGATAACCCTAACATCACATGATGTCCTCGTTGTAAGGTTTTCTTTGACAGAACAAATCCACACATTCTCAAGCATTTATTTTGAAAATTCATCATTTCCAGTTGATCAAAAATACTTAAAATCAGTGATTAATGATTCAGAATCAAAGACATCTACCACTGAAGACAGCTCTTCCTTGCTATTCAGGATGAGTGATGCATCTGTGACAATAAACATGTTGCTGTCTTGACTCCACATTTGATTCCACCAGGTTCACACAGGATTGTGACTCAGATCCAGTAACCTAAGACAAAGGATCATGGAGACAGAGGGGGATACTGAGGAACAAAACAATAAAGTCTGTCACTCCACTTAGTCCATGCGTACTGCCGTGTGGCTGCTGGAGTCAGTCATGCGCTCTCTCACAAGTCTTGGCCGATGCCTAAGGTAAAAGAGGCTCTCTGCCCCTGTTACACTGGTGGTTGATGCAGCCACTGTGCTCCTTATTCAGTGATTATGTGTCATCATGTAGCTGCCCCCTACCCCGTCCCCCTCAGGAAACCTACTTTATTCTCAAAAACATTCCGTCATGTTCTATGGGATAAAAAAGTAATATGTTTGAGATTTGTTCTGTATTTCTGGCAAGTGCTGCACACTCCTGGGCAAAAAGGAAGCACATGGTCTGGTGACTGACTGGTAGAGAATGATTCTCAAACCATAACTTTGCAGGTTCTGCTATGTCTTTTTGAAATGCACAACAAGACAATGTACATTTGAGCAACCGCTTTTATACTTTTTTTTTTTTTTTGCCCAGGAGTAAGTATTTCACCAAACTGAGTCCTCAGCAGTAAGCATTTTCCAAAGAGACAAAGATTGGTGGACGGCACAAACTATGTTTTAAATCAGCCCTTAAACTCTGGTAATGGAGATACATGTTAATTAAGTGTTATATAACTATTAAATTCTATAATAATAGTTATAACTGGTGATCTGGTAAATTGTGTACATTTTCACAAATGTGGCCAACAAAAATGCCTCTTTTTCTTTAGGACTGTTGTACACAGTGTCGACATTATTCTGTATTACTCTTAATTTTGGCAACCACAAGACGTAATATAATACTGTAATTTGAAGAAATTCTAAATGGAATTACAGTATATGACTAATGTTTCTCAGTTCAATATTTGTGATCCTACAGGAAAAATGTAGTAGTTCAGTAATATTTTACAAAATTTATTTGTATTGTTTCCTACAATAATTGAAAGAAAAAAAATTAAGTGTCTAACATAATAAAAATAAAACCATTGATGTAGCATTGGTAATAACAAAAGGAAGCCTTTTTTAACCATGTTGTAAATTTTTTTTTTAATTTCAAGTGAAGTACCGTACTTCATGCTGTAAGAGTTAAACTGAGTAGTTTAACAGTAATCTGTGCCAATGCTAGTATAACACTGACCTGAGATCTGTCCAGCTTTCGAGGGGTCTGAAAGGATGTGTCACAAAATACAAGAAAGAAATTTGAGAGAACACAAAACTGTAATTTTAGGTCATCTGTATTTTAGATTTGACATCGCATCATGTTAAGGGTTCGGCTCTCAGTGAAGGATGCCAGTTAAGCCAGGAACAATAAGGCGACAGTAATATCTTATGGAAGATAGAACAAACATGTTGGTCATGCTTGTGAAAGTGCCAGATACCACAGACATTATCTCACCACAGGGAACATTTTGGATCAGTCCTTTCCTTTCTTTCTTTGCTATCTTCATTCCAAGTAGTAAACATCTTCCTTAAGATTCAATCAATTTATACTGGCTCAATAAAACCTTTGGAGTTATAAAGATACTACTGTGGATGCTCTGGGGTCTATTTCAAGTAATCTGAAATGGATGCCAGCATACAGCTATTTAAAAATGACAACGGCTCTGAGGAAATATAATCCAACAATGCTCTGCTGAACGAAGCTGTATCTCATCTCTGTGTCCTGTGTGATTCCTGGGTGTGAGATTATCAAGAGGGAGCAGAGATGGATACGGCGGTTCAGTCCAGTGAGATTTAAACAGACGTCAATACTCTTTATTGTCAGAATTTATTCCTGAAATTACTTTTAGCAAAGAGTCATTTAAATTCTGAAAATGATGACTGCTGTTCCAAATACCCTTGGGGTGCTTGTACCCTAATAGTGTTGTGTTATGCAAATGGTGTACTTGAGACGGCCTTTACCTGCTTTAACGTGGATAAATCTGGTTAATGTTAGGGATGGAGCTCAGATAACGTGAAAGTGAGGGGTCCAGGTGAAAGTGGTCTCAGGCATCCCAGTTAGAAACAAGCACATAACCAGTGGTAAATGTTGGAGCTACGGTGAAGGCCTTTCTCAGTAAATTTACGAGTCCGGCTATTCCCAAATCTTATTAAAACTTTGAGATGTGAGTGCTGTGACATGCTTAATGTTGAAACAACAACTCCAAGGATATCCAACCCACTTGTACTTGTCTCTTTCTCTCCTTTCTCTGTGTTTGCAGTTCTAAACAGACCAACCTGTGTGTCAGGAAAACGGTTTCCTTACACACAATGAGAGGGAAAGAACGAACACTAAATGCTCAAACTACGCAAAATGGTACAAAGAGTGATTTTTGTCTATTGGGAAAAGAGAGTTCTGTCTGCCTGTCTCTGAGTACTCCCTTAACTCTCCACTCTCGTGGTCAGTCATTCAGCAGAAAAACGGATCGATAAAGAGTTGAAGTTCTCCGTGCCAAGTGACTCCTCGTAAATGGGTACTTAAACTTTTTTCTTTCTTTTCTTTTCTTTTCTTTTTTTTTCTTTTCTTTTTTTTTTTTTGGTGGGGTAAGACGGAGGAAGCCAAAACCGACCCGGTGTGTTTAAAGAAAGAAAATGGAAGCTGTGCTTCCTAATGTCCTGTCTAAGTGGATGTCTCTGTGTCTGATGAAGCGTGAAGTGCTCTGTAACCCTAACAAAATGACTATCATTGTGTTCCTGTGGTTTTAAATGGCCTTCTCTTCTTTGCCCATATCTCTACCTCCATCCTGTTCCCTATGAAATGGGACAGTAGAAGTCTAAGTCATCTATAAAGACAGCAATTGCATGAAGGGCAGATTTTCATCACAGCCAAAGCCCTCACATGGTTTCCAAGAGGTTGAAATGTGCCTTAACCTAATAAGTCTGAAGCACATTAATACATGGATTTGTCCTGTCACTGCTAATTTGTCAATATGTTTTTAAGGATACTCAACATTTTTAACTCCACACTGGATTTTTTGTGTTATTTTGCTTTGTACGGATGCATTTTTGACACTGATTTAATAGATAAGGCTTTCAAAGTGGAATCGGATCAACACATTTTTACATTGTTCTGCTGAAAAGCAAATTTGTGTCATGGTGACTGCCCTGCAACAGCTACTTCCTGCAGGGCTTTTCTGTTTTTGCTGCATTCTCTTCATTCTTTACTACCGCAAGCAATATGAGGCATGCTGCAGGGAAACGCCACAGATGCATGATGCTGCAGCACTGCACTTTGCAAGTGGGCTTTCTATTTCTATTCTTGAGAGGTGATCATCTTGTGCTGCACACAGATCAGATTTGCCACCACGTAAAATCACTATTAATGATTCATATAGATATTTTGTCATTTGTATTTCTTCCTGACTTTTTCTGCACCTGCCCAAGAGTTGTTTCACTTGTTTCTTGGTCCTCTTGACATCTTTTGTACCAAAATTCAATTGTGTGGCATGTTCATGACAGATTAGCATTTTTATTTAATGATTTATTTCCACTATAGCAAAGGTGTTATTGTTTTATAACTTTTTTGTACTCATTGTCTGACTAATCAGAAATAGTTTTTTTCAAATGTTTGTCTTCATGATCTAGGGTTTTTTTAATAACTGTCCACTGTCAGTCAATACTGTAAACATAATAGATAAAATATGAAACAAAGACATGAAAATTTGCAAATCAGTCTGTCTTACACCTGTAAAATGTCAGTTTTTAAAATGCTTGTACTATGATCCCTCGTGAAAAAAATATTCTGTTATTTTCTTATATAAGCAAACCAAAATGTAAATTGAATGATGTCTGACTCTCAGTTGGATTGTCTTTCCAAACCTGCATCTTTTAAACATTTAAACCTTATTGATTAAATGTCCCTTTTAATCCAGTCTTCTGTTTTTATAGTAATTAATTAGAGCCTTATGAAGCATGAATGCAAATGCCAGTGTTTGGTTATCAGTCTCCTACAAATGTTAAGACATTCAAAATCAATGTGTTAATTCGACATTTGCATTTCTAATGTTGGCATTTTCCAAACTTTACCCCTCTCGAGTCTTGTGCCATTCCCAGTAGCCCCAAACTAAATGTGAATGGAAAGCAAGGAGCCCTGACTGTTGAGCTGAATCATTCATCGGTGGAATTAAAGCTATTTAACGGTTAACCTGGTGCGGACCTTGATATTTGTTCACGCCATTGGTGCAGTAGTGATTGAGTGTTTTTCCACTGGTCTACTCTTTACCCTGTAATACCTCCAGAATAGTTTCATTTTCTCACATTTTAAAGGCATCTTATTAGCACATTATCACAAGTTCCCTCATAAGTTGCATTCTCAAAATTTCTCTTTCAAACTTGATGGGGACCAGCAGACATTTTCATCGGACTCGGGCCTTGCATAGCTAATGATGAAATTAAGGCCTTACGACAGTTCAGAAAAAGGTTTCCTAAGCACCTGTGCCAACAGACTTTAATGGAAATGTTTCTACTAAACTGGATGTCTTTGGTTGTCAATGCTGTTCACCTTGTGCTAAAGGGGCTTGAGTGGGAGAGATGGGTCTTTGTTACAGCAAAAGTCTTCAGCAGCTGGTTTCCACTTGAAGCTCTGGAATAATGACATGGGGGACGATCTCAGCCGTGCTCTTGCTCGGTACAGTATGTATCCTCTGATCTTTCTCGCTGTGCTGTTGCATGACCACCAATCCTGTTACTGTGGAACCCCAGCATCTATTCAGCATTAGACGAGTGAATGAAGTGTTTTGAAACGTGGGACTGGAACAAAATGCCACTGCAGTGTTTGACTTTGCTCAGTTGCTTTTATTTCTGCCACCACGGTATTTGCTCAGGGTGATGAGTTATTTAGGCTATTCAGGGAATCACACCGAAAATTCTCACCTATCAGTTTCTTCCATATATTTATAATTTTCACAATCAGACGGCAACTGAACCAGTAGCTACCTCGTTTTCTTCCCAGGCTATGCTAACTATGCTACCAGTTCAGTTGCAGTCTTTCTCCAACTCTTTTAAACCGTCAAATTCCTTTAGCACCAAAATCCTCAGGTGACTGCAGTAATACTATATTTAGCACAAAAATGCTTACAGGCTTGTTGATTTAGCTGCAGTTTGCTCCACCCTGCCGCACTACAAAGAATATACTGGACTATGTACAGTTCAGTTATCAGTCGGCCGTGCATCACTTTCTCCTTTTGGTAACTCTTTTGTACTCTTGAAGCTCCCTTTTGAAGCCCTAGCTTTATGCAACACTGATATGCTGAATGAGCTGTCATTTGATGATTTGTCTTGTTCCCATTTCTCCTCCTTCTTTCCTTTTCTATCTGGTGCGTCGGTTTCTCCAATTTGATTGTTCACTCCTCTTTCCTCACCCTTTACTTCTGTATTTTTTCCCTTTTCCACCCTCCTTTCCATGATCGGTAATCCTTTTCACCCCCAAACTCTACCCTACCCCTCTGTCACCTCTACTTTCCATTGCTGCTTCCTCCTCTCTCCCATTATCAGATGTCCGCCTGCGTGTGCGGGCTGAATACCTGGACTACGAGTCGGTGCTCCGTGGCAGCGTTTCCTCGGACAAGGAGCAGCCCTTGGAGAGGCAGTTTGAGTTGTTCAGCCAAGCCAACTCGCTGCTTCGTGCCAGAGACCTGGGTTCCATCGTCTGCGACATCAAGTTCACAGAGCTGGACAACCTCGATGCCTTCTGGAGTGACTACCTGAAGGGAGATCTTTTGGAGGCCTTGAAGGGAGTCTTCATCACTGACTCCTTGAGGATGGCAGCCGGCACAGAGGGCGTCCGCCTGCTGATCAGCGTGGACCAGGACGACTACGAGCAGGGAAGAAAGCTTCTGAGTGCTTTCAGCAGTAGAGGAATAATATCTTCAAGTAAAGATTGGCGCAGAGAGATTCACTGAGCTATATAGACTGATAAAACTTTTTTTTTTTGGTATATTGTATGAACTTCAAGGAATGGTCTAGAAAGAAAAGCTCTTATGTGCAAATTTTGAATTTCTTTTGATGCAATATTTGTGATGGCCATAAGATGGCACCACTAACCATTACTTTATGTTCATGACATGCCTTAAATTTTAAGAATTGTCAATTCTAAGTTGAAAAACTAGCACTATTTCGGAGAGAGAGATGATTTATAGTGGCTTAATGTGCTCTTCCTTTGGATTTATGCTCAGGTGCAACTTTGTAAGATTCCATGGTGAAGCACTGTATATCAAGATTTTTTTTTCTTCGTAGATGAAAGAAGCGAAGCAAGCATGTGCCATAAGGCCGTGTGGTAAGCGCCTCAAAGCCTTCTAGATGGCTAAGGTTAAGGCAAGCAGGTGTCAAAGCCTTCTAGATGGCTAAGGTTAAGGCAAGCAGGTGGCAAGACATGAAAATACTTCAAATAACTAAATTGACAATGGTCATGATAAAAATGAGGACTACACACTGACATATAGAATAAATACAAAAAAGGTACTTTATCCATGAAATCATACTTTACTGTGATTTATGGGACTTGTATGGGATACTAACAGGCACGTCCTTAGTTGACTAATTATAAGGACGGAAAAGTTTCTGATCTTTAAAAATGTGAGCACAGAGCACAGAGTGAAAAGTGGGTTTCTCTCAGCACGGACTGAGCTTTGTGTATAACTTCTGAAAGCCTCGTCCACTCACACACACCTAAATAACAAACTGAGATTCTGAGCTCTGTGCACCACAATAACCGACTTGTGATTGCAGTGGTCAGTACCAGCAGATGACAGCACTGATTAGGGCTAGGTCTCAGCAGACCATGGAAGATTCATCATCCAAAGCTTGTCAACAGCAACCCGGATAATGCAGCAGAGGCTTGTTTCCAGGCTTCCAGCTAGGCCTCGGCAAGTGCTTCTCTCAGCAAGTAAAGCACAGGACAGTGCGTCGGTCAATAGAAGTGATGTTGGGGAGATCAAAATCAAAAGTGCACATCCCAGCTCCACTCAGCCCTGCTATGTAGGCCCAGTAGAGTGGCTCACAGACAGCTGTCTCCTCACCCTGCTGGAACTAATGCCTGGACTTCACTCATAAAAGACGATCAATAAGGGCCCTCTTCTAAGTCCCCTCATACAAGCACGACTTAAGCAGGAAGACCCGTTACTGTCTGAAGCCGAGTGTTCTGTCGGGCCAGGGCCAACGAGAGAGAATTTCATATTCTGTGTTTATGTCTGTGTTTATTGATGTATGTGCTCTCATTGGAGGAAACTGTTACCAAAATGTTTTGTTAAAAGAAAATTTGTTATTGGCATGGCAATTGTTTTTGTCCAAGTCTTTCTATGTCGGGCATTATTTCTGGTGAATAATAAAGGTTTGGTGCTCCAAAGAAGTTTATGATCATTTTCACTGAATTTACTATTTGTTGTATCAATAGATTGTATTACTATAAATTCAATCTTGTTGCCAGAAAAAGACAGTCGACGTGTTACAGTAAAGGTTAGTTTTAGGTTTAAAGTTATTTATTATCTAAAAATATTTTAAACATTTCTAGAACAATGTGCATTTAATTCTTTTAAATTTGTGTCGAATATGAATTTCAGAAATTATATAAAATACTTTGATACTTTTCCACTTATGAAATTCGACCATTTTGTCTCAAATCGCTTTCTCTCACATTTTGCACTTGTTTTGTTTTTATTTTTTTTCTTCTCACTTTTCTGAATTGCTGCTTTCCCTGGTCTTCGACCTTCAGTACTTGCATTACCAGGGATGTGCCCTCTCCCTGCCCCCAATGATCTGCTGAGGCCCGTTGAATGCAGGTCACCTTAGATCAGATCTTTACTTCTCTTTACTCTAAGCTGTCAGCCTGATGAAACCCAAGAAGGTCTTGAACATCGTTTCAGACTACCTGCTCTGGTGCTTTATTCCGTCCCTGTACCAAACACTTGCTTTACGGCTTTTGAACAATGTCAATCACAAACCAACATCCGCACAAAGAATTGTTTACTAACATTAAATAAAATGTAAAATAATTACGATTTTTATTTTTAATGTTATCATCTGCACCTGTGAGATCAGAACATTAATTATATTTTTGACATTTTACTTTCTTCACTTAGTAACAGAGACACAGCTGAACCTCCATCAGAAGTCTCTGTTAGCCTCTGAGATAGATTTTACATCAATATTTTTTAAGCTTTGGTCTTTTTTTTTTAATGTTGCCAATATTCTTGAAGTTTAAGTCCAGTCCTGTAAGTTCAAGATCATATGCCTCTTTTCTAGCCTAGAAAATAGAATTCATGCAATTTTTTAATATCACCCCACCCCAACTCTATTCATTGAGGCCAAAGACAATTAAGTAGAATTTTATTCCATATGTGTAGTATCTGTAGTAAATATTGATTTGAAATACATGTGGTAAATAGTGAGTGTGGTCTTTGACTTTATCGCTGGGCCTCTTCGGACTTAATTAAATCCTATGATGTAGATCAACGCTGTCCTCGAGCACATGAATAAATAATGTAAATGTCGGCTAAAGGGCACTTTGAAGTGTTGCCTCATTTCACTTGGAAGTCTAAGACAACAGTCTGTACTGGCACTGCGATGGGTTAAATTAAGTGAATCAACCTTGGATCGCTCAGTATTATTTTTCTGTAATTGTGAATTAGATATTATAAAGTCTTAACTGCATTTTGAAAAATCCAGTCAAAGACATGGGCAGCAGCATTGATATAAACTCTTTCTATTCTATGATTGAATCCAAGGAGATTATTAGTAATTTACATGAAACCTCTTTGCTTCACCTCAAACAACAGCTACCTCAGCCTAACATGATGGCTTTTTAAAACCAATTAAAGAGACTCAAAAATATGTGAAAATAGCAAAAAGAAAAATGAATTATATTTTAACATTATTAAGAAGAAGAAGAATCGACCTTTCGTAATCTCCTTGGGGAGATTTTTTTTTTCTTTTGGTTTTTACTGTAAAAAACAAATTTCATGGTAATATTCTGATCTGCAGTGTCTCTAATGAAATGTATTTAATGTATTGAACACACACACAGTGTAGCCATCGATGCTTTGCACCAAAGCTGTAACTATTGACATTCCTCTCAATGGTTCAGTTCTCCTAACAGACAGAAGTAATTTCCTTTACTTCTCAGAGGAGCATAGACTGATCTTGACATCAATTTTTTAAGAACTGTGGTATCTATTAGAGTGTATTAATCAACATGTACTAAATTTAAATGCAAGAGTTTTTTTTAGTCAGCTCTGGTAAGAAAAAGGAACCTGTAAATACCATCTGTGCACAGCTGAAATATATCCAGCCCTCAGTCTTGGGTGTTAAATTTGGTTTGTTTCATTTCAAAGGAAGTTGAGCCTTGGTGGAGGTATGAGCTCTTCTGACCTCCATTGTAGTATTAAATATTTTGTCAACTGTTACTTCTTGTCACTTAAAGACACAACCATTACTAAACTGGTTTAGAGCGATCACACCAATCCTTTAAAAATATATAAATGAAGTTTAATTTTTGACTCACCATCTTGGAGAGTAGTTTGTATGGAAGTAATCCGTTGGGTTGAAATCTTGATAAGGCCATTTATAACCTGTTCAGAATATGGCTTGTTTGATGGCCAGCTAAACCGCCCCAGGACCGCCTTGGGGAAAACAGAGATTTTGAAAGCCTAGACCTCACCACTCCCAAACTTAAAGCAGGACCAGTGATGTGATGCCCACAGGGAGACCGAGGCACTCCTTCTGAAAATTCTGCAAGACAATAGAGATCCAACTCAAAGCATTGTGCCACATTCATCCTCTGAACAGTGACTCTCCCACCGTTATGAGAAATTTGCTTAGAACATTATGCTCAAAAATATCCAAGAACAAGGCATCACCAACAGGTTTCACCCTTTTCCTGGCCAGGCTGCCCTCTCTCAGGGGAACAGGGTCTTCAATAAGGCTCAGAGAACCGGACCCTTTCACCCTGGACTCTGCATCAATTCTGCAATTCTCTCATTCCATCTCACTTTCAATTGTTATGCTGGTTGAAGGTCCAGTGTGTAGGAATCAGGGATAGGAAATGAATGCAGTCTTCATAATGTTTTCATTATACAAGTTGGGTTTTCATGAAGTTGTAAAAAGAGTTTTAATGTAGGGAAATGATACACTGCAGATACTGCATCTCCCACAACTATAATTTGCTCTCCATCTTTCAAATATTTTTTCACTTGCAAACATAGAAAGAAGCTCATATTTTTAAAATCAATCCACTTGGTCGTACTTGGTCCTGGGTTTCCCCTGAGGTTTCCTCCCAGTAGGACATGCCCAGAACACCTCCGCAGGGAGGCGTCCAGGAGGCATCCGGAACAGATGCCCGGGCAACCTCAGCTGGCTCCGCTCGAGACGGAGGAGCAGTGGCTCTACTCCGAGCTCTTCCCTGGTGACTGAGCTCTTCACCCTCTCTAAGGGTTTGCCCAGCCACTCTATGGAGGAGAGAAAATCAATCCAAGTGCTTAGTTCGCCAGATTGATGAGCTTCTATTTGGGTTTCATTTATTATTATTCTGATTTATTTCACACATGCTATTTAATAGAAGAGCATTTTCTTAAAGAACTTTACAAAAACTGTGAAGGAGGCAGAAGAAGCAGCAGTTGCAGGCGTGTTTTAAGTCTGAAGGTATAAAGCCTGTCAGCCAAAGCAAACCCCAGGATCCTGCCATCTTCCCAGCCTGCTATTGACCCCCAGAGCCCACACCTCATCACCGCCGCCACAGTCACCCCTCTTCTGCTGTTTCTGCACAGTGGCTTTCAACCAATTGGGTTTCCTTGATAGCTCGCTGATCTACATCCAGGTCAAGGATTCCACAGACAGGGTCAAAGATCCCGTTGCTATGGTAACAAAGCTGAGGCAGGACAGTGGCAATCATGTGGTGCTGTTGGCTGGAGACCAAACAAACAAGGAGAAACCACGGCAAGAGAGAAACAAGAGAGCCAGCATTGGAAATAATAAAGCTAGATGATTTGGAATGAATCGATCAGTTTGCAGTGTTTTCACTCTGTGTAGCAGTAGTAGGGTGTAACATGGGGTCACTATGAACATTTGGTGAAGCGACTCTTCACTCTGTTGCTTTAAAGGCTTCATAGAGACATCAGAGGGAGGTTTGTGTTCCAAGGTCCAAATTTTATTGGGCTGCTAAGGCTAATGTAATGCTGGGTTTGTGTGGCATGACTCTGGTCATCACCTTCCTGCAGACTTTATTCCACTGTCCGCAGGTGTTCTTTGCACCTTCTTGATTGGATTGGAGATGTGAGTCATCTTGGGGTAACTCGGGCCTAAATCAGTCTCCTATCCAAACTTGTCATCTACCCGATAGACGGTACAGCCATCACCCGCCCCACTGCAGCTGCCTTTATTATATGTATACCCTGCAGCATATGGTACATCTGTCTGATGGGGGGAATCTCTACGGCTTTTATTGAAGACAGAAAATTAGATTAGGTGATCTTCTAGCCTCCTTGCTTGGTTTACCTCTGCACTGTGTCTGCTTGTGAAACTAGTGTTCTCTCAAACAAGATTTTTAAAGAGGCAACAAGTGAGGAAAAATGTAAAAAATTTTGGGCTCATTTAAAAAAAAAAAAGCATTGTTTTCCATTGCACAAAATGCACAAGTTGTTGAATTATGAGGGAGAGCAGAGGGAGCTGCGGGTTTTCACCTCGCGGCAGGACGGGACTTGCTCCGTACGGCCTGCAGGGGGCAGCATACATATGAAACACCCATTTGAGGAGGCCTCCTATTGATGATCCACTGTCATGTCAGAAATGTCTATCATGGCGGTACAGAACTCAGAATAAAACCCTTCCCCAGCTGATTGTACATTTACATATTTATATTTGCAGGACTTACGGTTTATACATATCTGACGTCACGTGTGGGACATTTTGCTAAAACAACAACAACAACAACAACACCAACACCTTTAACCTGCAGAATATGTCAGGTACAAATGCCGCTGAAAGTCGTTTACCTCAGATGTGTCATGATCCACTCGTTGCTCTTCAAACGACCATTTCGCCTCGTTCCCTCCCTCCATCCCTCACGCACGCGCCTCTTTTCTCCTCAGCAGCAGCCACAGCCACCGGGTCGCCATGGAAACCAATGAGAGGCACACGTCGAGGGTGAAAGATAGAGAAAGAGGGACAACGAGAGACCCTGGTAGAGAGAGAGGGGGGGGGGGGGGGAGTAGGATGGGGGGAAGAAGGGGGGGGGCATGAAAGGTTAGGATGTTGCCATATGCCCCCCAAAACCCCCCCTTCACCTCTAACCCCTCAGTTTAATGCTGAGCCCCCAACCCGGATCAGCCGCCCCACACACTGGTCCCTCGTCCATACACCTCTGCCCGCCCCCCCCTCGTGCTCTCTCCCCATCTTTTTTTGCTCTCCATCCCTCTCTTGTCCAGACAGGCTGCTCGCATGGCGGGGATGGAGACGTTCACCGATGGAAGCACTGGTAAATTTCTCACATCCACAAAACACATAAAAACGGAGATGATTCTCACGAGAGGTAGCTCAGATGTGTTTCCTGTAGACTTCTTTTCCTCCATATGTCTTTTCCCCTTCTTTCCGCTCCTCAGCTGTGTACCATACACTCCCCCCCCCCCGTCTTTTTCCCCCTTCTCAAACCACAATCTTTCTGTTCTGTCAATTCAAAAAGCGAGAGATTTTAGTGCTCTTGCGGGAGAGCCCGACAGTCCTGACGGCAGCTATCCTGGGGAAAAGCAGTGGGAAAAGGGAGCTGGAGAAATATCGCTTCTAATGATTTTTTTTCTTTCTTTCTTTCTTTTTTTTTTTGGTGTAAGGATGGTCTTTTTCTCTTTTATTGATTAGATAGAAATTAATTCAGGGGCAACCCTCGTGTTGTGACTCTCTCACTCTCTCCCCACACTCTCTTCCTCCTTTCCTCCCTTGCTCCTTTGCACTGTGGACGAATGGCGTTGTGTCTTCTTGCCTGCTCTGCATGTTGTAGTATCGCGGGAATATTTGATTCGGAATATGCTGTGTGTGTATGCATAAGTGGAAGTGGCGCTGCAGCATCAGCATCAGCACCTGCATTGTTCCCTCTTATCTTTTTGCGAATATGAACATGCACGTTATTTGCCTCTACAGTGAATAAAACACGTGTTTGCTTTTGTTTGTTGGTTAATCCAGTGCTTTTATTTCGTGCGCAATCGGTTGAAGACAAGCACTCATGCAGCTGGGATGTTTGGTCTGATAGGAGGAAGGATACTAGAAATAAACTTACGTTATTTGGACTCTTTTGTTCCGCTGATTCCTCTGCAGTCGTTACCCTCTCTGTTGTTTGATGGATAGTTGTGATCGGTAACGACTGATTTGAAGCCCTTTACTCAATGGTGGGGGTAAAAAACCAGTGCGCTAACGGGCGCCTTGTGTCTTAATTTGTGCATAATGTAACCTGTAGCGGTTTACGGCTAAATTCACATGTGCTGTGAGGCTTTTAATCTGGGTGGTCGATAACGGCTCGCCGGTATCCCGACGCTCGCAGATAGCACAATAACACCTCAGCACAGTGAGGGCTGATACGCTGCCGAAGGGAAATCGATGGACAGACTGAGTTAATTATGAGAAAATCAATTAAAAGGAGGGGATCCGTGGGCTTTTTAAAGGCTGAACAGGGGTAGCTCGCACCGGCAGACGAGAGGAGCAGAGCGGACGCAGGGCGCCTCCCTGCCGGTGCGCCATCCTCCCTCTGGCCGCTGCGCTCCCGCTGTCCGTGGAAACCGCCTGCGCTGTAACCCCATGTTCCCTTAATAAACAGCATCTCATCCTCCAAACCGTGAAAGCAGAGTGTTCACGTCCTGTCGTTTTTACATCTGAATGTCGCTTAAACACACTTGGCACAGTTGTAACAATTGGATTTGCGCAAAATCTGGCAAAAAAAAAAGCGCACATCAGAGATGAAATTGGCCCCGAATGGTCATAGGGGTGGTTTGGATGTGGCTTCCAAACAGGTCTGTCAGTTTGTGCTTGACCATAGTTTGCTGTTAAAATTATTACAGTAGATTCATTTAGGTTCAGATACCTCATATGGACAACTCTCCGAAATCTCAAAGAGTTTCTTCTCCACCACCAGGCCGGGTTCGGGTGGCACCTTGGATTTTAGGAGGTAAATGTAAAGGTCTGTTAACAGGGCGGGATTGTCCATCCATCACCTGAGATTGTCAAGTTTGTGGGTTGATCTGATACACGTACGCGTTCGATTGAGAGCGTTTCGTTTGATTAGTGTAATCGTGTCCTTGAATACAGGTAAAGCTCAAAACATGAATAAGAAACACAAGAGACGCAAAGACGCGCAGCAACGTGTGGATCAAACTTTCCAAACCTCGAAAGACGCACAAAACACAGCAGTTCTCGTTGAGACTCAAGCCGAAAGACAAACTATTCATGCGATGATATGTTTCAATGAATTTCTTGACTCTTCTTTAAAGGGGTTCTATTATGAAAAACATTTTTACATATATATATAGTGGTCCTCCCTACCAAATCCTAGAATCTGGAAAACATACGCTTAATATGGGAGGTCGAATTCAAAGCCACCAGACTGGTTCATATTCTTGTGACAGCGCAATCATTACACAATGCTCTCTTAATTTAGGCGGCGCCCTAATATGTCTGAATAATAAGATTAAGAAGCTAATAATAATAATAATAATAATAATAATAATAATAATAATAATAATAATAATAATAATAATTTAACTACTTGATTTAAACTCTCTGTTTGCATTTCGTCTCTTTCACTCTTGGAATAATATTGATGATGTTCGCCAGTAATTTGTGTGTTGTCCTATTTATCGTCACATTTATGTTTGCAACTCTTCATTTCCATTCAGGATTATTTTAATATCAATATTCCAAAATATGTGTGTGTGTGTGTGTGTGTGTGTGTGTGTGTGTGTGTGTGTGTGTGTGTGTGTGTGTGTGTGTGTGTGTGTGTGTGTGTGTGTGTGTGTGTGTGTTTAGACCATTGAGCGTGAAATATTCTTTATTTGTTCCTTGCAAATGGTTCAAATCATTTTTTTGAATCACTTTAAATCAGAGAAGAGTTGGCTTTGAGTTTTATTGTAGTTCCGGTCAGAACTTTGAATCTCGCTGCTTTGCATACAAACTCTAAATCTGTGTTGTTGAGCTTGTTTCAATCAAACATCTGTTATTGTATCCCAAAGTTATCGATCAGACATTATTTCCGTTTTTAAATCGACGATTTTTTCGTGTTTTTGAATTTTGTCGGAGAATATGTAAATATTTATGCAAATACTTGTAGATATAAAAACATGTTGATCTCGGCTTTTCTTAGGTCATCCGATTGTTTTATATATTGCCGTTAAAATTGCAGATCTTCTTTAAAAACGCATATTTTTGAATGTATGCATATTATTCAAATTTTTCAAAAAATGTTTATTTGTTTACAAAGTCTTTCAGTAGCGCCATCAGTTAACCGGAAGTATAACAGATATGACATTTTAAGGTTGTTATTAATTTAATTTCGAAATTCTATAAAATCCATTGTAAGAAAGCTGAGGAATAATCCTAAAGTTTATTCCTGTATTTAAATTAGAGGCCCTTTCCGTCCTTCACATATTCATGTTAGCCATTCGCTTTTGGTGGACCGATCATTTCTTTAGCAATTAAGATAATGAAAATGTTATTTATGGGAAATATTCCTAGTGTTTTTATTTGTCCTCGAGAAAATTTGAAACACAACTTGAACAAAGAAAACATTAAATCTGCTCGAGTTACACTTTATCGCATTGAAAGACAACAAAGCTCATATGGGGTTCTGCATAATCTAAAAATATTCAACATGAGACGATTTTCAGATTAAAGCTTGGGTCAAATCAAAATATATTTATGCATACCGAAAATTTCTTTTTATTTCCTCTGGATTAATTTGAAAAGATTGGAGGTATAAAAATGTAGATTCTACCGCTCTTAAATTTATCGTCAGGATTAAAATGAAGTTTCTACAATAATGAAAGTCAAGTCAAACAAACAGGATACTGACAGGCTATTAATCAAGAGTTGACACCGCATATTTAATATGCTTTCTAAAAGTACACGCTGGTTTCAAAATCTTTGCAAAATTATCTTTCAAATAATCATGTATGGATTTGAAAACCCCGTGTTCGAGGGGAAAATATCATTTTTTTAGGACTTTCCGGATGAGAAACCCGGATCAAAGCCGGGACCGTTTTGAACAGAATCTGACAAACTGTCCCGGATCTTATCAACTTGAAACAGACCACACGACCGATACATTCAATTTTATGGTTTATGTCCAAGAGCTCATTTCATAAACCGTTTATTGGCTCATTTTTGGTGTCATAAAGCGAGACCGATTCTGAGGGCTTTTGATGAAGCTTTCTTTATACATTTTTGTTGTCGGCCACTTCCAGTCCGTATCAAGCACCACAGGCCATACAAAATTAATCCATTTTCTGCGCACGACTCACCTCCCAAATGGTGTGGCTGCTCTCCGCGGCCGGTGCACAATGCGGTAATGACCCGCAGGTCAAAGGTCGCTTGGCCAGTTCCTCAATTAAGGCGGAAAGATTGCAATTGCACGATGCATCGTTTGTGTGAGAAGAAGGGGCCAGAAGTGACCAGTATATACTAGATTTATTGATACAGGACTGGCGTCAGAGAAACCCAAAATGGAAAGAGAATAGCTTTCAAAGAGAGGATATTTTCTTATGGTCTCAATAACATCTGAAATGACCTGTTTTCTTATTGAATATTACTTTGAGAAACACGTAGATTAATATTATCAAATACAAGAATACACAAATAAAAAAATATGTTTACCTAGAATTAAAATTTTTACATATTGTTGTGAACTAACAGAAGATATTTTTAAAATGAAATCTATTGGATATATGTCACATAGGAGACATTATTTAATTCAGACTCATAGGAAACATCGACGATAACCAAAAAGTCTCGTTTATTGTGATACTCACTTTAAAATATATATATTTTGGTGGTATTGTGTATATGTGTGTGTCTGCGTGTGTGTGTGTGTGTGTGTGTGTGCATGTGTGTTTGTATGTAAGGCTGTTTTTTCCCACGCCATGACGTTTCAGTTGTGGTTATTGAATATAATCAATTGACAATTCACGATCATTGTTGCATCGATTAGCTGATAAATGGCGCTGGATTAATCATCTCAAAAGATCTTGTGGTCAATGCTTTTCGACCAGATCGCTCAACCGCCAGAGCGGCTTCACAGACCGACGCCGGGCCAGCACAGACAGGACTTCAATAAGTGACAAAAGAGAAGTGATAAATTGATCAAAAATGACCACAATGAGACGGGCCTCTTGTGAGGCCACACATGTCCATTATGTGAGTGTGTCTGCGGGTTTGTGGTTTGGAATACATCAAGGAGTCGGGGTCAGAGTTCAGCTTCATCCCAGACTGATGACCCTGCAGACTGGCTGACCTTTGGGCAGTGGAACAGCTGGGGGAGGGAGGCAGCACGCCGGACCAGCCAGGGAGAGGAGACAGGGTGGAGAAAGAGGGAAAGATGGAATCAGAGGAGGTGAAATTTTGGACACAAAGGAAGGAAGTCAAACCGAAAGGGTCTCTATAGAGGAAATCGACAGAGGGAGAGACAGGTGTTTACCACGCTGGACCTTGAAAATATAGATCCCGGTGGTTGTCATCAATCTGTTCCACTGGAGCCTCCCCTGGTTTTGGTGCTTGGCTCTGGTTTGAAGCAACGAATTAACACCTGACCCAGGCTTCTGACCCTCCACCCGTCCTCTACCTACCCCCTCCAGATTAGCAAATAGTACTATCTGGCCTGGACACACATATTTGGCAACACAGAATCACAATCACACATGGACACACAAAGTTACTTCATGTATGGAGGGTAAAAATAGAACAATGCATTGTGCATGAAATATCCACAGGACCTGTGCTCATCATCTGGCCACCATGTAATTCCATCTCGCTGTGTTGCAACATGTAAGCATTGCAGTCAATCTAAATTAACTGCCTCCCCCACACAATGACCAGTGAGGTAGACTCCCCCCCTCAGACTGACCCTCATCCACTTTAACCGTAGGATGAAGCCTAGACTCGGCGCTGCCAGAACTTGGGGCTCCACATCGTGGCATCCTGACACAAGCAGTACCCTTCTGACCACGTTAGGCTACATCTGAATCGGTCTGGTTTCTTCACCCGTAAAATGAATTAGAGTGTCAGCATAAATGTAGAATCTGCATAACATGTAGCATTTCACAATAAAAGACAAAAATAGAATTATATGAAACAATGGCTATGCTTCCATTGCTTATTTAACCGTACTCACCTCTTAAAATATTCCAAAATTAGCAGCAAACCAGCTACATTTACAGAAATTCTTAACAATATGAAAATACTTCTAGATGCCTGGTTAAACATCTGTTGTCATAATGTAAGAGTTCAATACCGAACCAGTAACGCACATTTTTAAAATTATAAATCTAATACGAAACATCTCAGCTTTTACAGCTAATGTTTGATTTAATTATTGAGTTCTTTTTTTCCAAAAAAAAAAATTAAAATGAACTTTTAATTATTTTAAATAATTCCGTTTCTATCTCAGTTTCTATCGCAAGCTGCAACTTTTATTGTGAAATGTTAGATTACATCTGAATCCTCTGGTTTCCAAATTGATATGATACTAGTTGGTAAACTATACTATAATAACCACAACTAATTACTCCCAAAAAAATCAAATGCAATTTATGCTGAAAATCAAACTGCATTTTTCATATTTGTAATAACCACCACGTTGAGTATTTCCTTGACAGATAACATCATTTAATAACTAATCATGTGTTCGAGCGATGCTGTCGTGGTAAAGGTTATGAGAGCGATAAGAGTTATTCATCATATCAGGCCCTTTTCAAGCCAGTATTACAAACACCAGGTCATCTCCACATTGATCATGAGGTGCCAGGCATCAGCAGTGCACACATATAATCCTGACATGCCCATAGGAATCAAGTTCCTAATTCGTGACCGTGTTGTGGCACGTGTTACCCATCAAGCACCGCAGGACCACATCCCCTTCTATCTCTGATCCCATCTCCCCCCGGTGTCCTCCGGGCTGCGGGGCCGGATTGATGGGCGCTCAGGCCGGGGATACGTGAGGTCGGTCTCGGCCGGACTTGTCGGCACCGCTTGTAGTGACCACCTTCCGCCTGTGAGTGTCAGCAGAGAGCAGCCGGCGCGTCCTGCTCCATTAGGTTTCCTACCTATCGTCCCACTGTGTCAGACAGAGGAGGAAGGAAGGAAGGAAGGGGGGGGCAAGGGGGGGGGTGCAGCGGGAAGTTGCCCAGAGGAGAGCGAGGACAACAGAGGAAGCAGGAAAAATACATCTTTTTATCCCCGCTTTCTCCGTCAAAAGCCTTGTCTGACTCCTCATTCTGCGGCTCTTGCTCTCCCTTTTTCTCCTCTTTTTCCTCCTCCTCTTCCTCCATGTCACCCACATCTCACTTTGTCCTTCTTTCACCCAAAACCCCTAATCCTCCTCCTGTTACCCCACACTCATTCCTTAATCCCAAATCTCTCCTTCCCTCCCTCTCCACTATAGCCCCTTTTCAATTGTTCTCCCCAAACCTTTTCTGAGCCCACCTCCTCCCTCTTCCTCCTTACTGTCTATCACATGTGAACACGCCACCTCTCAGCATAACCCCTTTACACACTCCGTATGAGTGCAGCACACCTTATTTTCCTTCCGTCATCTCTTGAAACAGTTTTTCCTCTTTGTTGTTTTTCTTTTGTTATCATCCACACATCCTCTTTTTGCCACCACAGACTCTATTTGGTGCCTAAAATGTCACCATCACAATTAAAGTGAGAATATATGCATCTCAGATTTGTTTGAATATGTATATACATTCACCTTGCGGTTATACCAGACATTCTTCTCCTCCATCCCGTGCCAGCTCGGGCCTCACACCAATTTTAGTGACTACAGCCATTTTGTTGGATGTGATCAATTTTCTGTGATTTGGCCTCGGTGATTTCCAGCCCATCAGTTTCTCTGTTGTGCGAGGACAGCGGCGGCTTTGCCCTGTATGGCTCGAAGCCTTTCCTCCAGACTGTGAATTTTTTGTGTGGTTGTGGATAGTGGAGCATAATCATAGATGGATTTTTCCATTAGCAATTATATAACAAAATGACTTTAATGAATGTAATTATTTTTTCCCCCCCTGCAAAATAATAAATAAAGGCGGGGTGGGAGTGGGGGGAGCTAAATTGATGTTACAACCACAGCGAAAACTACTTTCACTTCCACGGTTCAACATTTTTGTTGTGAGAGTGCTCGGTAATTTCATCCCTGGAGTTTAACCGCACAACGTTTCAGAAATAGTGTTTCCGTGCCATCTCAGCACTGCTCATATTATTCAGATAACAAGAGAGTCTCTGTCATGTTCTACAAAATAGGATATGTTTTCCTAATCTGTCATTGGCTCTGGCCCTGAAAGACTTAATTTTGGCTGAGCAGTGAAAGGCTCAAAAAACATCAATGTGGCCGAGAAGGATAAGAAGAAAGAGCCATATTCCAAGTCTGTATCACATTTCCACCATATCCTCCTATTTGTATTGTGCAGATATTAGGTCTCAAGCGAGAAATCAGGATTGCATTCTCCCAGAATGGCGGGGATCCGTCTGGTGAAGTGGAATAGGAATGTTATACGGAACCAATGCATCCAGACTTGCCTGGACATCTTAACAATACCACTTCACTCTTTCTATCTCTGTTGCCTTTTCGTCTATGTATCTCTCTCTCTCTCTCTCTCTCTCACAAAGTTTCTCGCTCACTATCTCCATCATAACCTCCAACAGTGTGGAGGAAGAGGTGTGGATTAGGTCTAAATGTAGAGTCATGCCATGCCGAGCCATGACTGGCTGCGTCTCATGTACGGGTCCACCATGGAAATAAAAGTGTGTGATGAGAAGAAATTGGAAAAAAAAAAAGAGGGCAAACAAGAAAACAAAATCCACTCCACTTCACTTCCATTCTCTCTGTGCGTTTAACGTGTAAAAGGCTTGCTGAAAGACTGTCGAGAAACAAGGAGGAGAAAAAAAAAAGAAGCTGTCTGTCTTCTCGACAGTTATCCTCGCTTTTCTTCGCGTGTCACACTACAATGTGCATGCTTGATATCCAATTCAAAGAACATGCATGGGCCGGCTTCAGATTTTCAGATGTCTTGTATGTCTGAATGCGATTTAAAGGGTGTTTTTTTATGCAGCTGCCTGTGGCTGATCAATGCTGCTCCTCTTGTCATGCTGGAAGAATATCGCATTGGTATACAGTAATTCAGCTCCGGGCGAACTGTTTTGCATCATCTCATTGGCGGATGACGTTTTTGGTTTGCAGAGTGTGATGTACAGTATATGGATGGATGGGATTCAGGCCTGTATTGTGGTCCGTAACTGTCAGCCAAGAGAAGAAACTGATCTCAATACTGCAGACAGTGATTTCACTGACGTACAGTCGCCTCCCCTCACTCATCCTATTCCAGCCTTTCATTTTTTTACACAAGGGGAAAATGAGGAAGAACAAAAACCAACATATGAAAACTAAAACAAGACAGAGAGGGAAGAAGAGGGGAGGGTGAGGATGGGGGGAAACAGAGGAAGGGGAGGCAATTTCAGAAAACAAGAGGACTTTCAAAAGTAAAGGATGAAAGCTAGTCAGGTTGTTATTTTTGAAAAATGATCCTTGTGGTGCTCCTCTTAAGAGTCAGGTACATATTATTTTATCTTCCTGAGAAGACTCAGCAAGGTGTTTCTGGCACAAAAACACACATGGTTTCTTTTAAGTTGCACCATTTATCATCATTAATGTGATTTTTGACAGGTTTATTTTAAATTACTCATCAGCTTGTCTTTGAAACATTTTTTTCCATCAGCTTGTGTGAATTATATTAACAGGTAACACATGGAATTTTGAGAAATTTCTGCTATTTCTTACCAGGTTGTATTGACGTTCGGTCGAAAAAACTCTTCTATCTGTCAGATTTATCTATCAGTCACAATATATTAGTGCCACCCTGCCACAAATAAACACCCTCTCTCTGCAGCACACGCTCCCCCTTCCCTTAACGGAGCCTGGTGATGGCTGACCAGTGGCTGAAACCTGAATTAGAGCGAAGCTGGCATCCACACGGAGTCATTTTCAGCACCACCCCACCCCCCCGATCTGACCCTTAAAGCCAGAGATCCCACAGAAAAGATGAGGCACGTGATGTGATGTGATGTGATGAGATGTCGGCCTGGAGAGATGAGTGAAGCTGGGGATAAAAAAAAAAAAAAATCTGAGTGGCTCCTGACAGATTCAGGGGACATTGAGGAAGGTGTGTGTCAGCCTAATTGTTAGCGCTGCTTCTCGAAAGGCTGCCTTTCTTAATAGCATCCATAATGTAATGTTTAATAGAAGCAAAGGAGTGTGTCGTTTCTGGATTAGCTGTAGTGTCACGTGACATTTGGGGAACCGACAGTGAATGTTTTTTCGATTACACACAGCTTTCAGTGGGTTTGTGTGTCCAACACTGAAGGAATTTGTCTCGTCATTACAGCTGATGTTTGTATAGGAATGTGTCTCGTGGATGTGTGTGTGTGTGTGTGTGTGTGTTCAACACGTGTCCCCCCGTATCAATAGGTTAATAGCTGAGATGTCAGTTTCAGTGACTGGCTGATTAGTTGTGTGTTCACTAATCCACACTGGGGCGGGGAACTATTGGCTTTCCTATTGATTTTAGTGTGGTGAGCAGGCAGAAGATAAAGAGAGAGAAGATCTATTGATTGACCCCAAATTAGCCCCCCCCTCCCACCACCACCACCACCACCGCCGCCATCCACCAACCCGTTCTGCTGTTCCCGCACTTACTCCCGGCTTCCTCATTGGACGGTCGGAACTGGAAAACACTGGGATTTGATTGGACGCCCCCGGCGGTGAGAAAGATGTCATCGTCACGATGGAGGTGATTTGGGCGTGTTGGGTGTTTGCGATCCGGCTGACAGCTGATTGGCTGTCTCCTGAAGATGACTGTACTGGGCGTGACCATACAGGGAGCAGCTGGTTGTTTTTAATGGTTTTGATGAACCCGCTTCCCAAAGGATCACAAACTCTGTGACATTCCCCCCTCCCCTTTTTTTGTTCTGGAACAAATTCCAGATTACCCATATGATACGAGGATCACAAAACCAGCTCTGCCTGACTTCCTTTCCTCTCTTGTTGTCCGTCATGACTGTCATACTCTTCCCTTTTTACTGTCTTTTATCTCCATTGCTGTCCCTTGCTCCATGCTTTTCTCTGCCCCTCCCTCCAGTCCTGCTTTCCTTGGGTCTAAGCTTTGAGCTTTCCCTCCTGAGCCTTTCCTTCCCATATATCACTCCATCTCATCCCTCTCTGTCTGCCTCAGATATTCCTCTTTAGGCCTCCCTCTCTCCCCCGTCTCCCTTCGCTCCCCTGTGTCTATATGTAAGCAAGAGAGAGGAGGTTGTTAAACATTTTTCTTCCCTCTTAATTGTTTTGACTGGGCCGATTGGCATCCCGATTAGGCCCATTGATTTCCTGGCGCTAAGTGCATTGATTTTTAAATTTCTTATTGATCCCCGCTCTAAATCTCCAGTGCACTCACTCACACGGTCTCACCGTTTGTAGGGGCAGAAAAGGATTAGGAAGAAAGGAAGAGGGGAAAAGGAAAGAGATTGGTGTTAGGTAAATACATTGACCGGCCACAGGGTAGTGAATTAAATGAATGAGAGGGGAAGAAGAAGAGAGGCGATGAGGGACAATGGAGTTTATAGCTGTGAGTGGTGGGTTGGCTTCCCAGGTAAATACACACATGGAGGAAACAAAAGAGCGTTGATAGTAAGCAATTTAAGTCGATACGCCGAGCCTACGATATCTTCTCTTCACTTGTGCTTTTTTATCTTTAACTTTTCCGACTGCAGCCCAACCGAAAAGCAGTAAAATGTAAAGAGAATCAATATTTTGGTATTATAACAAGCATTAGGAGGTGAGTTGCCGGCCCCCGGTAGCCGCCAGGATGGAACATGTTCATCTGTGAAGAATGAGTCACTTTATGAGTGAACAGAGGTTTATGAGGGATAGACAGATATTGGAAATGTCAGAGATGGAATGGAGTGTTTTGTCTTTTCCTTGCTATTTCACATGGTCTGCAGAGCCTACTGGAGATGCGTGTGTTATTTCTGGCTTATGACTGTGTTAGGCTTTAGAGGCCCGCTGGACTCTGAATCTTACATACCCACTGGTGTTTCTCAGAAGGTGGTGGACCTAATTGGCTGTATCCGAGCCTGTGTGTGTGTGTGTGTGTGTGTGTGTGTGTGTGTGTGTGTGTGTGTGTGTGTGTGTGTGTGTGTGTGTGTGCGCGCGCGCGTTAACTCCGTGCATGCCTGAGTGCCTGTATGTGCACAAGCCGAACACTAAGCACACTAAACTATCATTCTCTACATGTGTGAAAAGGAACATACATGTGTTTTTGCATTTGTTTGTGTATTATGTGTGTGTGTGTGTGTGTGTGTGTGTGTGTGTGTGTGTGTGTGTGTGTGTGTGTGTGTGTGTGTGTGTGTGTGTGTGTGTGTGTGTGTTGTCTGTCTGTGCATTTGACCTTTTCTTAGCTTAAGTGTTAAGGCTCAAATTCTGGATTCAGTTGATAGCATTTTCTTTTTATAGCCTCCGTACTTGACCAAATTGTGCTAACCTTTTCGAAAGTCATTTACTGCATTTCTGTCTCAGCATGCGGCTGAATGCCGACCACAGCAAACAATATATGGGCCGTATGTAGCATTACTGTGTTGCAATTACAATTCACTCTCTGTAGATCCACTCAAGATAAGTGCTTTTAAATGTAAAGCAAGAAAAAGAAACTGTTGTCAGTAACATTAAGAGGCAAATCTTCAATGCTGCCATTGTCACCAGGGATAATGCGACGCTGTGCAGCAGTGACATTAAATACGTTGTGCTTTTAAAAAGTGCTCATTAATTGCTGCATTATCGAGTTGAAGGAAAAGCTGGCGAGGACGGCGGTGATGACACCAGCCGAGAAAAGCCTTTTGATTAAGCATTCGTTCTTTGCATCTGCAGAAAATGTGAAGTAACTTATTATTTTGCTGCAGAGTGTGTGTGTGTTTGTGTGTGTGTGTGTGCGTGTGTGTGTGTGTGTGTGTGTGTGTGTGTTGGTGAGACGATGAGTGTTTAAAATGCATGCACTGGCCTGAGCTGCTGTTTACCTTGTAGTGATGGGGCCGGTGTTTGCTCTGGTGATAGGGATGACCTTACAACACACACACACATACACACACACACACACACACACACACACACACACACACACACACACACACACACACAAACACACACACACAGGCTCCCGTAGACAATAAGAAGACTCCAACCGCCTGATGGTCGGTAGTAGTGATGAGAGTAGTAGTGGACTCTGCAGACTCAGCACACACACACAGGCGCGCACAAACACACACACACACACACACACACACACACACACACACACACACACACACACACACACACACATACACACACATACGCTCACAGTAAAATCTGACACACAGGCATGTTCCTCAGCTCAGGCATGATCAAGAGACAGACACGCACACACACACAATAGTGTGACAGCGCCGCTCTCATGCCCATACATGGTCCTTGTGCTCACGGACACCTTTCACACACTCACACCTCATCCAATACACACTCAAAACATAACCTTGACCTGTGGTACGCTCAGGCTGCAGCTTCATACATGCTGCATCTGTTCATTCCAGGATGCCGACATACCGTACGTCGATAGACCGAGACGCAGTTGTGAGCAAATATTAACCAGAAATAACAAAAAAACAAAACAAAAACCTTGCAAAATTATCCATATTTGTGTCAAGAGTTTTATCATAAACTGTAGAACTTTGAAGAAAAACCACACCTATAACTCTGTATTGGATGATGGGATGTATTTGAGGAAAAGTAGGTGATTGTCTTGACTTTATAAATTCCAGCTATGCTTTTTAAATCTTTTTAGCCGACTGGAGTATTTCATTATGAATCAGCTGGAACATGGCATTACCTTCATTAATAATCATAATATGTAGTATAGTTTGATTCAATGCAGAAATTTCTAGAAAATATCAGCAAAGAATTGATTGTAAATTGACATCTTCCAATCAACTGACTACTCCTTTTGCAGCTCTGATAATGAATCCAAGATTTTCTTCTCACTCAACTGAAGTACAGCCGCTCGTATTCCTCCGTATGTGTCTGTTGTCTTAGAGCACATCCATTCCTACTCTGTGATGAATTTCACTGTCAAAGACAAATTCGAAATAAATCTCTCGCCATGGACTTTCAGTGTGTGTCGCACTCTGATAATTTCTACAATATCCTCTGAAACCCCCTTGGGGCAGATTTCTTTTCAGCTATTTCTCCCTCCATCCTCTCCTGTTTGTTTCTGTCCCTGTAAAATGCTGGTTACTTTGCTGAAATACTGCAGTGCTTTATCTACCCTCTTTTTCCTCCCTTTTGGCCCCCCCTTCCCACTCTTATTCATACCCACTTGCCCCTCCACCCCTCCCATTTTCTTGGTTGTTGTTGTTGTTGTTGAAAATGGTGTTGGGGGGTGGGTGTTGGGGGTTGTGGGGGGGGGTAGCAGAAGCAGCCGGGACCCAATGACGTGGGTGCGACATGTAGCCGTGGCGCAAGAGAGGAAATCAATACATGAAAGGATGAGGAGCACTGGGGTGGATTACCGTCTGGGGCCCTGGCTACTAGAGGGGTGGGGTGGGTGGGTGGGGGTGTAGATGAGGCCTGGGGGGTTTGGAGATTGTCTGCATGTATGTGTGTGTGTATGTGCATGGATGGATGGGGGGGGGGGTTGTTGGAGGGCAAAGGGCCAGATTGTCCAGTCCCCTCTCCCGCATCCCCTCCCTTGACCAAGCACTGTTTGAATCTTGACCCCTCCCATCAAGCTTCCTCTGGCTCCTAAACACTGTTCAGCAACGGCAGGCTACCATAGGTGAACATTAGGCCCTGAGCGCGCACACACACACACACACACACACACACACACACACACACACACACGTAGGTGCAGTGGACTCTATAATGTTTAGCGAATACAAGGGCGGTTATGGCCGCTGCGCTGCTACCACAGCTGATAACCCTACACTATCTGTATGGGGAATAATCGCCTGATATTACCAGTGTAAATTAAAGAGCCCCAGAGACATAGTGTGTACATTTGTGTTCTTATGTGTGTGTTTGTGTCTCTGTGAGTTTGCAGGCATGTAAGTTTCCAGCAGTCGAACTCTACAGCACTGCCACAAACCCAGATAATAAATATCTATAATAAATATCATTATTATTGGGCCAATCTTCCCCAATAACGGAGCCTTGGTGAAAGATGGCACGAGGGACAGAGCTGGATATTGGCAATATATCAGCATTGATTATTGAGAATGCTGACGGAGAAAAGGAGGTGAAGTTAATAAAAACTAATAAAAAGAAGACAAGGAATACGGAAAGAAAAAGATCTTTAGCTGGATCAGCTGCTTTAGGCTGAAGAAAAGGAGACGGGAAAGTTGAGGGATGCCAAGAGTGAAAGGACAAGATAGGACAGGACACGGTTGTATGTGAATATCAGCATTTATGTCCATGAATGTATGTGTGTGTCAGGATGTAAGTTTTATCACACACTAAGCTTTTTATTTATTTATTTATTTATTTTTAGCAGGGTGAGTTTGTGGTGCGGGGTTTTTGAGCAGCTGCGGTGTAAACGGATCGTTCTGAGGCTACCTGAGGAGGAAAGTTATCGTTTTGTCTCGTGTTCTTGCTTGATTGATCCTTAGCGACATGTTTTCCTGCGTCTTTCTGCCCGGCTGGTGAAAGGTCAAAAGGATGTGAGAATCTCGTTCAAAGTTAGCTGATCCTTTCTGTAATGTGGTGAGCGTATGTGGTGCCTGAACAAGGACGAAACGGCAAATCAACGAACAACAGCAGGGTGTCGTAGCGACGTGAGATCAGGGTCATCTACGGCCCGCTAGTGGTCTATGTCACATTAATGTTAGACAGTATTTTTAAAGCAATTCTACTGAACATACACATTATTTACTCTCACTACTTTTACTTTACTTTTAAATATTGTGTAAAAGCATAATGTATGTCATCTGATGCTAAATTAGCCTCTGTTTCATGGTTTAGAAAAAAAACAAAACCCTTCTCCTGTTGTACATTTGGTTCTTTTATTTCTTCTGTGGAAGGGCTGTGACTAAGTGGTCCCAGCATTCAGGTTAACACACACACACGCACGTACGCACGCGCACACGCACACACACACACACACACACACACACACACACACACGCACGTACGCACGCGCGCACGCACACACACACACACACACACACACACACGTTTCATTTTTTCTCTACAGCATGTGTGTCCTCTTGGATTGATTGAATCTTGGTTGGATCTGAACTCTGTGGTTGGGAACCAAACCTTGCCATTGCCACTAAACAAGATGCACAAACAACGCTTAGCCAGACACACACACACACACACACACACACACACACACACACACACACACACACACACACACACACACACACAGACGAGCAAAGACACCAACAAACAAACCTCATAAAAGCCCATGCATCATATCCATATTATCTTGACAAATCTATACATCATGTCAGAGCATGGCTCAGTGTGAATATTGCATTTTGCTGCGTGTTGCTGGTGTGTGTGTGTGTAGAGAGGATATGAGAACAGTGCGTTGGTCCTTCGTGTTGCTGGCTTGAGATGGGATGGGGAGACAGCCAGAGAGCGTTGTCCATTCTAATAGGGCCTTGTTAGGCTGACAGAGCCAGTAACGCCACTGCTGGCTGCTATTGATTGCCGACCGACGGCGTTATTGATGAGTGAGAATTTAATTCAACCAGCTCGTTTGTCAACATGACATCGCTATTTAACTACGACCATGACATGGATGTGAACAGCCGCCGACGAGCTGGGTCACACACATGAAAACACACACACACACACACACACACACAAAGACAGGTGTACAATAGTCAACTGCAAGAGCTTTCTTTCTCTCTCTGTCTCTCTCATTCACACACACACACGCACGCACACACACACACACAAACACACACGCACACACACACAAACACACACAGACTGATAGATAAACTCTCTCTCATGGAGCCATTAGACTCATTCCTCATTTACAAGCTGCTGCTGTTGTATTTGTTTTTTTTTTTCTTTTCCACCATTCACAATAAAAATAACACGTTTGTTCAATATTCATGTTTTCATCCAGCCAAATCAGTCATTCAGACTGAATAACAGGCAATTACCAGAAGTGCAATAAGCTATATGACTAATGCATGACCCCTATTATGACTAATGTATGGCCTTAGGATACTTCTGGCTCCTTCTGATTGGATAAATATTTCATTCCACATCCTGACCTACAGGACATGACATGGAAAACAATTGTGTTGTGGTGAAGTATGTAATAAATTGTTTTTGTCAATTAGATTTGTCTGTAACGAGATCAGGAGATGAAATCCTCACCATAACCACCGTCTGCAAAAAGACGATGTTCAGGTTGGGAGGTTAACGCCACTTCCTCCATGTTATCACATTTTTTAAAATTTTCAGAATCAGAGTCTTTATTGTCATGCTGACACATGTTTACATATGACAGTACGAAATATGTCTCTGAAGGTCCCAGTAAGCCCGGTTGATAAATAAGATAAATAAGATAAAATAAGATAAATAAGATAAGTTAAGAAAAGATAGGTTAAAAATGTAAGATAAATAGGAGAACAGAGAAAAGTTAAGAATTGTAACGTGTAAATTGAAAAGTGTAAATTGAAAAGTGTCTGAACAGCAAAATCTATTTACAGTGTTTTAATTGCATATGGTCGTTGCTGGGCAACTGCCACCAACATGAAATAAGTACACAACAATAAATATGTTGTTAATTACTGATTATTAAAACCAAAGAAAAACTAACTTTTTAATCTCCCGAACCACATATGGATGAGAGGGTATAAAATATTTTATATCTCACGAGCTCCACATTCTGTCATGACCAAACTTACTCACACACACACACTCATATATTAACCATAAGGATAAGTATTTATGCCTTTTGATATTTAGAATATACTTAATTTTCCATTTTTCTGATTTGGTCAGGAAGTGGTTTTTAAGGTAAAGGGTGGTCATGTTGATATCTGGTAAATTTTATGTTTCAGTTTTACCAAATCAAAACAATTGTGATATTGTGCCTTTTCATATTTTCCATTTTCTGCCAATATTTTTGTACTTACAATGGAAATATTATTTTATAAGACTCTGAAGGGTGTTTTTTTTAAAGTACATCTAACAAACTATATATTCTTGCTTTACAAAATTTTACTCCATCAATTAAACAAAATATATTGTTGTGGATTTTGATATATTTAATTTTCTACAAATCCTGTTGAGTCCTTATTGTTAAGATGATTTTAAGGTGATTCTGAAGGTTCCTCATTTTGTTTTGTGTGGGTCAGGCAGGTCAGAATTCTTTAGATAATTCCGACTGCTGTGTAATTTCGTAGTTGTATTTAAAACTTTAAGGAAAAAAACTTAATATACACATTTTCTTACAGTCCTGAAAAATGGCGTCACATGCACCTTGTATTTTCTATTACAGTATAAGCAAATTAAAACATAATTTAGTTTCTCTTCCAACATTATCCAACTTGCTAATAAAAAGATCCAAACTGACATTTTTGTAATTTTTAAAACAGCCTTTATGATTGTGTTAGAACAGCATCATTTGAAGAAACATAACTTAACCATCATCTGCAGTTTAAAAAAGTACAGATTCAATGAAGGCGTCCAGTAGAGATGTATTTTTTAATGTCAATGTGTTTAAAAAGTATTTATTGTACATACAGTATAATCATCCTCTAAAGTACATAAATTACAGTATTTCTCCTTCACTATCTAAAAAAATAGAGGAAAACGACAGCAAAGGAGAGCGAGAGAGAGAGGTAGAGGTAGAAAGAAAGAGGGGGGGGCAGAGAGAATTTTGGAGGAACAATTTTTGATACAGCAGGGGGAAAATAGCCCAGAAAACAATGGAACCATCTATATATCTCTTTTTGGATTGGGAGGCTTGATAGGGAGGGAGGTGGACAATCAGGACTTTGTGGGCCCCTGATGAGACTGGTCCAGTAGGGGTTATTGGGTGGAGCGGCCCCCCAGGGGGAGCCCTCTTCTCTCTCTCTCTGTCTCTTTGGACCCATGGGTCTCTCCAGGTCCCTGGGGAGTGAAACTGTAGAAGCCGTTTCGCTGTGGGGGCCCTATAGGCACCAGGCAAGAAGCACACATGAGGGAGGCAGTCGCAGACACACAGACAGACAGATGGACAGATGGACACAATCCAATAAAAAGGAGAGGGATGTCATTAGCAGGTATCAAAGCTGCCGTGTTTAGTCTGTTGCAAAGTGAATATTTCAGTCATGAGAACAAAAAGCCAGTCAGAGGAGGAGAAAGGTGAGTTTGGTTCCACCTTTAAAGTTTCAGGTCTCACATCTTCTGTAAAGGATGACATTAACGTAAATTCTGCCTGAATTCATTTGGAATTTTTGCTCAGGTGTTTTGATGGGTTGTGGGGTTTTTTTTATGCATATGAATTCCAACTTCTGTTATGTCGCCTTTGTGGCTGAGTTAGATAGAGGAAAAAAGGCGAGTTTGGCTAGATGAATGTGTGGAGGACGAAAGGATGGATGCTGTAGGTGTTATGCATCCTCCTCACCTCCCCATCCTCCTCCACCTCTCCAACACCATCTTATTTTCCCCTCCTTCAATCTTACACACCCTCCCTCCATTCCTCTCTTCCACAGACGCACACAACCACACTACATTCTACAAGAAATAATTGCTTTTGTCTGGAAGGAGTGTAGGGAGGAGGGAAAGGGGGCGCACATGGATCCCTCTGTGGATGGAAGGGGGTCTTTGAAGGACAACTAGTCACTTCTCCCTTCCCTCCCTCTTTCTCCTCCTTCCTTCTCTCTCTTTTTCCTGCAACTTACTCCTTTCTATCAGCATCCTCCTCTCCCTCCATCCTTCCTTATACCCTTCATCTCTCTCCCGGCTGTCTCCCTTAATTTCCCCCCCTCTTCTTCTTCTCCCCTCTCTCTCTCTCTCTCTCTCTCTCTCTCTCTCTCTCTCTCTCTCTCTCTCTCTCTCTCTCTCTCTCTCTCTCTGTCTCTCTCTCTCTCTCTCTCTCTCTCTCTCTCTCTCTCTCTCTCTCTCTCTCTCTCTCTCTCTCTCTCTCTCTCTCTCTCTCTCTCTCTCTCTGTCTCTCTCTCTCCCCCCCCCTCCTCTCTCATTGGACCCACGGATGTCATCTGTCATACGTGAAGCGGAGGGAGAGGGACAATAAAACCTGCTTCACTACTATAGAAGATGAGACATTCTTCATAATTAAGAATATGCCAATTTAGTGTGCAGCGCACATTTCTCGACAACATGGCTGCCTGTTGATGACGGAGAAAATGACAAGACCGGTGATGATGGGAAAGTCATTTATTTATGGGCAATTTCCATTAAAACTGTCCTAATTACCAAGTGAGTGACTGTCCTGCGGTATGAGGCGTTCAAGGCCCGTAGGAGCGAGCGCTACGCTCGTTCTTATTGATTTGCTCGTATTGACTGCGATGTTTAAGATATAGATTTTTCTATTTAAAAATCTATATCGACAATAATCTGGTGTGTAAGCGCCCGGCGTTGACTGATGCCGGCATGTAATTGACAGCGCATAACATGTCGGCACAGGGCTATGAAAGGGCAGGAGGAGAGGAGAGGAGAGGAGAGGAGAGGAGAGGAGGAGAGAGGAGAGGAGAGGAGAGGAGAGGAGAGGAGAGGAGATGAGAGGAGAGGAGAGGAGGAGAGGAGAGGAGAGGAGAGGAGAGGAGAGGAGAGGAGAGGAGAGGAGAGGAGAGGAGAGGAGAGGAGAGGAGAGGAGAGGAGAGGAGAGGAGGAGAGGAGAGGAGAGGAGAGGAGAGGAGGAGAGGAGAGGAGAGAAGAGAAGAGAAGAGAAGAGAAGAGAAGAGAAGAGAAGAGAAGAGAAGAGAAGAGAAGAGAAGAGAAGAGAAGAGAAGAGAAGAGAAGAGAAGAGAAGAGAGGTGGTGATCCCCTCTGGTTACCCGAGAATTCAGAGTTTGGCCATGTGGTGTGTTTTGACTTAAAATTAGTGCGTGTTCCAAATGCAAACTCAAAAACGCTGCGTTTAATGTAAATTTAAATGTAAACACTAGAAACAGCTTCTAACCAGCTTCTTCTTTCCCACATGTGGAACAGCAGTGGTCGCTCTTGTCTCCTTACATCTGAATAAACTAATGACCCGCCCCCGTCAGCTCAGGAGCAGCTTATTAAAAACGGCACTGATGAAGTAACTTAATAGTGAGCCCGCTGGATACCCTGGTGAGCTGCAAGCACCTATAGGTATCCATGGATCCTCATTTCGGGTCTTCATCACTTCTCAAACAGGCCGATGGTAATGCACTGATCACCACTGGTATCATTATAACCGGTATTATTAAGAGAAGGGAGGAGGATGGGGGGGGGGGGTTCAGAAAATCAATACAGGATACCTTTTGCAGCGGTAGTGAAAACGAGGGAGATGGGGGTGGGTTGGTGGGAGGCTGGAGGGAGGGGATGGATGGAGGGAGGTGCGGGGGTGGGTGGTGATGTGTGAGTAGTAGCCGGTCCTCTCTCGCCTCAATGTTGCGGCCAGCCTAGTGGCAGATCGCTACAATCCTGGAGGGAGCCGGGTCGAATGAGCTGTTGGGGTTCCCAAATAAAAACGGGGGCAAACAGACAGACAAAAAAGAATAACAGACGGATGGACGGAGATAGGCAAGTGTTCCGATAAAAAAAAACAAAAAAAAAAACAACAAAAAACGGGAGACCATAACCGGATTCTCTGCGCTTTCTTGTTTCCGTTATTTTGTGTTGTCGTATTTTTTAATTTTAATTTATTTATTTATTTACGCGCCGCATTTATTTATTTATTTGCTCGTTATTTATTTATTTATTTATTTATTTATTTATTTATTTACCTATCGATTGATTGCGTTTTAATTATTGCCTTGTGACACAAGCGCGAAGGAGGAGGAGCGTCAGGGCCAAACGCGCGCTTTGTGTTTGTGTGTCCGTGTCGCCTTTTCCACCACTTTTTTTTTAAAAAAAATTCTTTTTTATTACTATCGTTATTATTATTATTTATCGACTATAGCCTTTAATGAAGCTGTTGTAACTGTAGCCGCGATCCGCTGCTTTGGAGCGAGCGGATGAATGTCTTGCATGCAGCCTTCATGCAAAGAAGAGAGGAGCGGCAGCGCGTACAGCTAGAGACCAAATACAATAGATCAAACCAAATAGCACTGCAACAGAAATCCAAATAAGTCTTTTTAAACTCTGCTGGCCTTTCTATTTCTATCGTGGTGTTGCAAAGCAGATACCAAAGCTAAGCCCGGTCGCTGATGCTCCAGGAGGAACCTACAGACTGTTCTCATGCCTTTTCGCACCTATAGGAAAACATTACTGGTGAGGATTAAATAAGCTCCCGGGCCTCTATGTTTACTCAAGGAGAACGCTTTAACAGTGCAAAGGTAACAGAGACACACAGGTGCATCGATTATAGTCAGGTGACACAGAGCCTTTTATTATAAAACTAATACATTAGGTCTGTAATCAACTTTTTGCTGTATCCTGTAGAAGTGACGTCTGATCTCCTGTCTATCCGTCTGTGCGTTAGTCTGAACTCTGAGCTAACCGCTGCACTCAAGGGACCATCTTATTATAAGTTCTATGCACATCTACACCAAAACTAAAGCCGGCCACCAGTCGACATCCACACATGTAAATAAAAGTGCGCAGCTGGGCTACATGTGTACACACCTAACGGCGAATGTTGTGAGCTCACCACACCAAATATTTCCCCAAAGCTGTCTACCAGAGAAGATACAGAAGCTTCTGAAGAGGACAGAGTTTATTACAGTACTTCTCTCAGATTATTTGCATCAAAATAAGAAGCCGGAGGAAGACCATGTTTGTTCCCTTGCCGGTGCCGTTCGTCTTTCAGAGAACTGCCCCTGACCTCAACGCCTGGCGTCTCAAATCCCCTCTGGCTCTGCGCTCCAACTCCGGTAAGGCTTTTTTTTTTTCCTCTTCTCCCCCCTCGTCTGTCTGCTACACGTCCTCCATGTCGGTCAGACTCGGCCATGCAGACCCGCCCCGCCTTGCTCGGTGCCGATGCACTTGCAGCCGGGAGAACTGCTGGCTGACACACACACACACACACACACACACACACACACACACACACACACACACACACACACACACACACACACACACACACACACACACACACACACACACACAAACACACACACACCGGCTCCTTTTTTTTTTTTTTTTTTTTTTTTAAGGCTTAAACAGAGTTCTTTACTTGCGGGACGCTGGTTCGAATCAAAGATGTCTTGTCTGAGCGCGTTGTGTTGTCCAGACTGATTGAAAATTAATTGCGTAATGTCCCTTTTTTTTTTGCAGTCCGTTCTGTGGAGCGATGCGCCACCGTTCCACTCGTGTGTTGGATAATTTCCACACCGCCTATGTTCATTCCTCCGTGTATTTTCCCTCCTGTCTCCGTTCCCATCCTTCCCTTCTCCTCCACTGCCTGCGCCTGAGTATCAGCCTCCGTCTCTCCCCAACTAGACTCTCGGCAGGCAGGGAATATTCATGCCAACTTATCGATCCTGTGGAGATCGATTCCTGGGCCGGTGGATGCAGGGAGAGGGGGAGATAGGAGAGAGAAGGTGCACGGAGCACCAACGTGTGAGAGGGGAGAGACGAAACGCCGAATTTATGTCGTTTTGATTCACGCTGTTCCAAAAAATTAGACTTTATTCTTTATCAGGAATTAATCTCTCGGTTTTACGCATGCCGACCATCTCATTCTCCGTGCTGTTTGACTTACATGCATGGCTAGACAACAAGGCTTGTAACCACCGTTGGAAAAGATACTTCCAGTAACTACATCTGTCCCATTGCTGCCTGTTTTTTTTTTTTTTTTTTGCTGCACGGTTGAAAACGGAGGGGCAGAAGGGATGTGGAGTCAGGGAGGGGGGAGGGTGCCGACTGGGGCGCCGTCTGCGTTTTATCTGCGCTGAAGCGGAATAAAAGGACGCATGGTGGGAGCAGCCAGACTGGCTTCAGTGTGTCACTGTGACAGAGATCCAGTTCTGTACATCTTGGGCTTTTTCTTAGACGTGCAACAGCTGCCTAAGGATAGGAAGGATGCGCAGCTGTGATGTGTTTACTGTCCTCCATGCGCGCAATGAAGGACTGCAGAGTTCAGTGGAATGAGGGTAAAAACGATGTCAAGCCATCTGGCTTATATCTGATGCCCTTCAGTATTGAAGTTGTTAATGCATATACATAAAGCAACTGGCGTATCTGCGCGTAATGGTGCGTAAATGTGACTGGTGTGCACTTTGGATGGACTCTTAAAGGGCCAGACACTCCCCTCCCCTCCAAGTACACAGCTCCCCTTTCATTTCCAGATCAGTTCAAGCCCATTTGGTTTCAGAGATGCCAGGATTCACCCTTACTCCACATACTCAGTCAACAGTGCACAGCATGTGATAGTGAAGGAATATGTGATGGATGGGGAGAGAAAAGGAGTGGAGAGAGATGAGAGGGACCTGTTTCACACCATATCTCTAGAGATATGCACTCAGAAGAGAGGGGAGATGGGTTGGAGGGAGGAAGAGGCAAAAGAGCAGGGACCGGGGAGGAGGAGTTTTCGCGCTCCGCACCTTGAAAAATGGCG